>NC_053160.1:71318974-71473974 GCF_016835505.1 Polypterus senegalus | reverse complement strand
GAAGAATTTATATTGATACCTTTCATATCCAATGGCCTCTTGATATACAATATTTTTGGTCTTGCTATCAGGGGCGAGAATGTAGCTGTGATCTCTTTATCAAAAAAATAAAAAGTTAGCGAGGAATCTCTGGCCAGGCAAAAGGTAGGTACGCTCCAATGTCAAATGTTGCCACTGTATCTGATCATGTTCATCTCTGATGTGAGAGCGTCCCCCACGTGGAGAGAAGAGCAAGTGGCATGATATTTCTGCCAATGACCAGGCACCCTCTAAAACACACATACATGTGATTTCTCTCTCAAAAACGTCAAACGTTACCCTTTCTGACAATCTTTAGATGATAGTGTCTGTTGAATAAACGGATATCGCCAGCTAAGCGCAGGTAATGTACGCTCAAACAAGTGGCGAGAGGTAGAGCGACTTGCACGGAGGCTGGCGTGTAAGTGAGGATGGCCCCGCCTGGCTCCCTACTCCTGAGGTCCTGCCAGCCCCTTCCCTCAGCCTGCAGCCTGTTTATAATACTTAGCGCAATGAGAGAAATCTCAAAATCAACTGGAATACGCAAGCAAATATAGAAAAAAACTCTTGTGAAATGCAGACAGGAATACAGACAGACAGACTGATGTTGGATTTTACATTTATAGAAATGTATATAATATGTAAAAAGTGGTAATGAACTGTATCTAGATCTTGAACACTTTGTTGCCTTTCAAATTTACACAGATAATGACTTTATAATGACTTTTTAAATACACCCAAACCTGAAATGTTGCAAGTCTGGTCGTGTCTCATGACACCAGCTTGTAATTGTAATTCCACCTAAAACTATATCACAAAACTCAAGAATGGTAAGATTGTAAACTCATGGCTTAATGAGAATGCAGTGTCCCAAGAAACTAATTCTTTACAAATGAAAAGTAAGCCTGCAAGTTAATTAATTTATCTTTTAAAATTTAGGACAGCTTTAAAGTATTTCATTAATATGCTTCATTTGGGGGTGTACTGTTAGGCAGTGCTTACATAAAGCTCAAAGGAACTAAGTCCGAGTTCTGTCTAAGTTACTGTTTATGTGCTTGTTATCCTTGTGTCTGTGTGAATTTCCGCAAGTATATACAAACAAAGACATGCAATTCAGGTTGACAGGTAAGTGATCCAGAGTGAAACAGAATATTCAGTGTGCCCTGTAATAGTCTAGGAATGCGTTATTCTGATGTATACTATAATTTATACTTATACATTATAATGCTTCAAAATGTGAAAAAAAAAAATCTGATTTACGTGACAAATAGGAATTCACCAGGCTAATAGAGTGGAGCACTTTAAAAAACTGCTAAAAACACAATACTTTAACATGGCTTTCTCATAACTTCATTTTAGTTTAATCCTGATGCACTGTATATTCAATTAATTACCATTACCATTCATGGTGGTAATCTGTACTAACCCCTACTCTCTCTTCTGTTCTTTTTCCAGTTTTCTGTGGTGGCGACCAGCACCACCACCACCTAATCAAAGCACTCTGATGTCCCTACATTGATGGATTAAAGGCCAGAAGTCCACGTGGCCATCATCATCAAGTCCTTCCATGAGAACCCTGAATACAGTGAGGACTGATCATTTATGTTAGGTAGAATGCCTAGAGGGGGCTGGGTGGTCTCGTGGCCTGGAACCCCTGTAGATTTTATTTTTCTCCAGCGATCTGGAGTTTTTTTTGTTTCTTCTGTCCCTCCTGGCCATCGGACCTTACTTTTATTCTATGTTAATTAGTGTTCTCTTATTTTAATTCTTACTTTGTCTTTATTCTCTTTCTTCATCATGTAAAGCAATTTGAGCTACATTATTTTTATGAAAATGTGCTATAGAAATAGATAGATAGATAGATACTTTATTAATCCCAAGGGGAAATTCCCATAATCCAGCAGCAGTATACTGATACAAAAAAACAATATTAAATTAAATAGTAATAAAATGAAAAAAATTAAAATAAAATTAATGTTAGCATTTACTCCCCCGGGTGGAATTAAAGAGTCGCATAGTGTGGGGGAAGAACGATCTCCTCAGTCTGTCAGTGGAACAGAGACAGTGACAAAAGTCTGTTACTGAAGCTACTCCTCTGCCTGGAGATGACACTGTTCAGTGGATGCAGTGGATTATTCATGATTGACAGGAATTTGCTTAATGCCCGTCACTCTGCTACAGATGTTAAACTGTCCAAGTTTAATCCTACAATAGAGCCTGCCTTCTTAACAAGTTTGTCCAGGTGTAAGGCGTCTTTCATCTTTATGCTGCCACCCCAGCACACCACCGTGTAGAAGAGGGCACTCGCCACAACCGTCTGGTAGAACATCTGCAGCATCTTACTGCAGATGTTGAAGGATGCCAACCTTCTCAGAAAGTATAGTCTGCTCTGACCTTTCTTACATAGAGCATCAATATTGGCAGTCCAGTCCAACTTGTCATCCAGCTGCACTCCCAGATATTTAAAGGTCTGCACCCTCTGCACACAGTCACCTCTGATGATCACATGGTCCATGAGGGGCCTAGGCCTCCTAAAATCCACCACCAGCTCCTTGGTCTTGCTGGTGTTCAGGTGTAAGTGGTTTGAGTCGCACCATTTAACAAAGTCTTTGATTAACTTTCTGTACTCCTCCTCCTGTCCACTCCTGATGCAGCCCACAATAGCAGTGTCATCAGCTGAACTTTTGCACGCGACAGGACTCCGAGTCATATTGGAAGTCTGATGTATATAGATTGAACAGAACCGGAGAAAGTACAGTCCCCTGCGGCGCCCCTGTATTGCTGAACACAATGTCACACCTGCCGTTCCCAAGACGCACATATTGAGGTCTGTCTGTAAGATAGTCAACAATCCATGCCACCAGGTGTGAGTCTACTCCCATCTCAGTCAGCTTGTCTCTAAGGAGCAGAGGTTGGATGGTGTTGAAGGTGCTAGAGAAGTCCAAAAACATAATTCTTACAGCACCACTGCCTCTGTCCAGGTGGGAGAGGGATCGGTGAAGCATATACAGTAGATGATGGCATCCTCCGTTCCCACCTTCTCCTGGTATGCGAACTGCAGAGGGTCGAGGGCGTGACGGACCTGTGGCCTCAGGTGGTGAAGCAGCAGCCGCCCATGGTCTTCATCAGATGTGACGTCAGAGCAACAGGCCGGAAGTCATTCAGCTCACTAGGACGTGATACCTTTGGGACAGGAGTGATACAGGATGTTTTCCAAAGCCTTGGGACTCTCCCCTGTTCCAGGCTCAGGTTGAAGATGCGCTGTAGGGGACTCCCCAGTTCCAACGCACAGGCCTTCAGCAATCATGGCGATACACCATCTGGACCCGCTGCTTTGCTGGCACAAAGTCTTTTCAGCTCTCTGCTCACCTGGGCTGCTGTAATTGTGGGTGGGGATGTCTCACTAATGCTGGTATCAGCAGAAGGATGGTTGGAGGATGAAGTACTCCGAGGTGAGAGTTGTTTACTGTGATCAAACACAAATAAATGTTGTTGTTGTGATACCACCTTCTTTATGAACAGAGCCACATCTGATGATCAAATGTGAAAAAAATGTTTCTGCATTGAATTATAGTGGTTTATCAAAACAGATTAATAGTCTAGCAGCACAATTAATAATGTTGTCACTGTAATATATAATGTTGACTTCTTTATATTAATGTGGGACAAAGGTGAAATAAGATTTGAAATTTAGATATCTCTAAAGGTAGAAGTACAAAATCACGAAAACACACACACACACACACACACACACACACACACACTTGAGACAAGACCTTTTAAAAAAATAAGCATTGCGCTGCATGAATCAATAATGAAAACTTAAATTTACTTAAAGAAAACCATATTGACCATATCATACAAGTCATAGACAAGAACCTTAAAATTTATTTTCAAGGCATATAGAAATCCTCTGTTAACAAATGTGGGTGTATTATCTGAAAATGGTACATTAAACTATACTAAGTTCCAGGCAATACCAAATATTATTGATAGACATTTCAGTTTTAACCAGGGCATATATAATGCACTATGCCTTATGAATGACTAACAGTATTATTTAAAGACCTCAGCCATCCTGCACAATCCCTTTTCTCCCTCCTCCACTCTGTCAGACACTTCAGGACCAGTTTTACTCACACCATTAATATCACAGACCATTAAAATTATAAGTCAAAAAACATGGACATGTTAATTGTTTATTTCTTCCCCTATTATTGTCATCACTCATCATGAGATCTCTACACAGCATTGGTAACATAAAACCTTCATAGCAGTGTGGGGTGTCCTCAGGGTATGTACACAATATTTTCCCATGACTCATGCGGAGTACTCCATCTAAACATAAACAAGTAGCAGACCACCCAGTCAAGAATGATTGAAAAAGGTGTAAAAGCAGTGTTATACAAGATGGTTTGGCCCAAGAGACAATAAATCCACCTGTAGTTCTTTAGAGATACTTACTGTAAATAAACTGCTATGAGAGATTATAAAGGAATACTGTACTATGATTTATATGATTTCCAACTTCAAATATGAACAAGCAAGGCCTTTACAGACATAAAAATAAATAAGAGGGTGTTGTGTAATGATCACACCGCTAATTGAAATTGTGGATTTGCAATCACTTTGGCAATGAATATTTTCTACCTTTAACTTTTGAGAATATTTTCTACCTTTAACTTTTGAGAATCTACAGGAATCCAAAAATAAGTTTTAATAAACGCTCATTTTTCACTCTGTTCTTTTAATATTAGTATCACTGTTCAAATGAATTTTTGTAATTACATACACATTTATTCTGGTGATTAGGTACATATATTATTGAATATATACAGTACATACATACTAATATATATATACATATATATACTGTACACACATATATATATATATATATATACATATACATATATATATATATACACATATATATATACATATATATATATATATATATACATACATATATACATATATATATATATATATACATATATACATATATACATATATATATATAGTATATAGTATATATTTCAGTTTTATTTTTTCTAACTTGTGTTGTATTCTTTATCCTTCTTTTATCTTACCTGTGCCACTTGCACAGTTTCTTATTTTGTCTTCTTGTTTGTTTAGTTAACAGTACAATACTTTCACTATATCAACGAATGGTTCTGGGTGTATGTTAGCTAAAAAAAAAAAAATGACAACAGTCATTAAGGTTTATAATGAAGACACACTAAAAGAAATTAAAGTTTTAATAATACACCACAGTAATATTTTTTTTATTTATTTATGATCTTAAACAAGGTGGAGACCAACCCATACACAGCACTAAAATTACTAAATATAAATAAGGGCCAAGCACACATTCAAAGCTGTGTTACTTGTTCTGATACAGACTATTATGAAAAATCAAATACAGTAATCCCTTGCTATATCACGCTTTGACTTTTGCGGCTTCACTCTATCACGGATTTTAAATGTAACCATATCTAAATATATATCACGGATTTTTCGCTGGTTCATGGATTTCTAATGACAATGGGTCTTTTAATTTATAGTACATGCTTTTGTTTGCCCAGTTGATTTCATACAAGGGACGCTATTGGCGGATGGCTTAGAAGCTATCCAATCAGCGCATGTATTACATATTAACTAAAACTCCTCAATGATATAAGATATGCTTCCCGTGTGGTGCATGATCGTTTGCTTTTCTCTCTCTCTCACCCTCTCTGCTATTCTCTGCGCCTGATGGAGGGGGTGTGAGCAGAGAGGCTGTTTGCCTAGAAGATACGGACCCTCCTCTACAAAATGCCGCTTTATCGCGGTGCTTCGGCATACTTAAAAGCACGTATTGATTTTTTGATTGTTTGCTTTTATCTCGCTCTCTCTCTCTGACATTCTCTGCTCCCGATGCACACTCCTTTGAAGAGAAGATATGTTTGCATTCTTTTAATTGTGAGAAAGAACTGTCATCTCTGTCTTGTCATGGAGCACAGTTTAAACTTTTGACTAAAGGGTGTTATTTCATGTCTAGAGGGCTCTAATAATGTTAACAGTGTGGGAGAGTTTATAAGGGCTTAAAATATATAAAAATAATCATACAAACATATGGTTTCTACTTCGCGGATTTTCATCTATCGCGGGGGGTTCTGGAAGACAACCCCCGCGATCGAGGAGGGATTACTGTAATGATAATCTGAGGTTGTAACAACTGATAAAATAAACTGCTCTGCATGCAATATGGCCTAGTGGGTAAAGAACTGGACTAACCTTAAAACTACAAGGCTAGCCTGGATGAACCCAGAAAAAAACTGTCAAAGCAGTAGATTAATTAAATATACTCATTTGAGGTTTTGCTGCATCAAAAACAGAATTAACCTACAACACATTTGTTATGTGTAATGGTTTTTAAAAAGCAAAAATCAACCCAACATGCTGGTAAGTACAATTTGTAAGTAAAATTATGTCAAATTGTCCTTTTTTGTCACACCTATCAAGTACATATCCAGTTATGGATGGGTAGTAAGCTGAATAATTTAAGTGAATATGGAAAATGGATGGATGGATATGTACTTCACGTTTCTTTAGTGATTATTAGTGATGAGTGAATACTGCCGAGTTCACTTCGCTGAGACTTCCCTAAAATCACAGAAGTGATTAGTCCACTATTTACAGAACTTGGCGAAATGCATTGATGTCAATGGGGAAGGAGTAACTGAACTAGACTTGACTGGATTATAATGGTGCAATCAGCTTTAAAGTGTTCCTAAGGGCTAGGGAAACATCTGCCAACTATACTGGACTGATTATTGTAGCCAAAAAGGTGACCTGAGCTGAGCAGTAGCAGTGCCAACCACTGCACCGCCATGCCTCCCTGAGATCAAAGGACAAAGGAAGCAGTCAGAGACTCGCAATCATATATTTTGTCAAAGTGGAAATGCCATCAAAAGTCAGAAAAAATACATTGGTTGTTTTATGTTCATTCATGTGATAAACAATTGTTTTCTGTGCTTTTCAGATAACTGAGTTTATTGTCCTTTAATTTCTTTATTTCTCACTCACTCGCTTACTCTTATCTCTAATACCAACTACGACCTATACAGTCTGTAAGGAAAATGATCAGCATTGTAAACCGGCCGAATTATCAGTAAATAATTTTACGAACAAGGGTGAACGCAGCAAAATCATTGCAAATAATGCTTTAGAGAAATTCACTGATCAACACTTGTGATTATCTTTCGCTTCATACCCAATATGAGTTAAAGGAGCCCAATATTCACTCTCTCATAAGCTGAAAGTGGCTGTACAAACAATGGTAATTGCAACATTATACTGTACATATCTATCCCCTAATACTACCTATTAATTCTTGAAACAAGAAAAAAAATACATATTTAGGTGATTAAGTAATGATGAGTAGCTACAAGAATGGATGCTCCCTTCCTCTCCATTCACAATGATGTCAGTAATTTTTGTATCTGTTACTTAACCAGAATTGTTTGTAGTAATGGTCAATAAATACATTTTTTATGTTTATATGAAGAATGAAGGTAGCAAATGGAAATAACACTGAACAAACAGCAAACAATATTAAAACATTCATGACAAAATATCTCACTTTACTCGTATTGCATAATCCATATGGTAGATATCCAGTTGTATGCTCACAGCAACCCAAACACTGGTATTTTCACTAAAATATTAATAAATCAGCAGATTACCCAGTGGCTTCACTCACTGAGTGGAAGGGAAAAAGTTGTGGCTCTCATGAGGCAACGGCATTAATGCCGTCTGAACAACACATCCCACGTGATTCAAATTTAACCCTCTGTGCTTGGCAGTACTCACACATGATGTCCATTTCTCCTATTGTAATTTGGATGTAGGCAATAATCTTTTTCAATGTTAGAATTGAATCCCTCCAGATATAGAACCTGATGCCTGTGTGACATGGTAGCCTGTGAATACTGCATCCGTCGAATTCAATTCTGTTCAGCACGTTGTTCGGGTGTTTGTGAGGCCCTCAATTGTGATTGTCGTATACGTTGATCAGCGAGCCTGCAAGCCTTCTCTCTCAATCTGGTTCTGTCTCACCTTGTCCGTGTAACCTCACTCCTGTGGTCATACGTAAGTACGTTGTTCGGGTGTTTGTGAGGCTGTCAATTGTGATTGTCGTATACGTTGATCAGCAAGCCTGCGAGCCTTCTCTCTCGATCTGCTTCTGTCTCACCTTCTCTGTGTAACCTGACTGGTGTAGCGAGCCTGCAAGCCTTCTCTCTCGATCTGCTTCTAACTCACTTTCTCTGTGTAACCTGACTGTTGTGGCCATATGTAATTTCCGTTTTAAACGCGAGTGCGCAAGTGCATTATAATATGTTCTGTGGTCATACGTATAGATTTTAGAAATATAGATAAACAACCTCCAGAAAATCCATTTGTAAATGCCTGGGCAGGGAGCTAAAATGAGAACAACCTTTTGAATTGAAGACCCACCATGCCAATCACTCAGTGGTCAGGAGGCCTGCCCAGTAATCGTTTATTCATTCGGCACTAAGGTACTTCACATCATATCAGTGCTTAGTGTGGCCTGAAAGAAAAGTACAACTGGGGAAAAAAAGTGAGTGAAAACATTATGTGGAAAGTATGTATCATATTTGTGCATTTGCAAGGTGCCTCAACAAGAAGAAGGTCCATTCAACGAAGCAGTTTCATAAACTGGCTTTAAAAGAACAGAAATACAGCATTATGGCTTAATGAACAATTAAATGTCAGGCAACAGGCTTGTTACTAGGGATAACTGACTGAGGAAGGGCATACAGTACCTGAAAAGAACACATGGACCCATACCATTCCTCTAACTGAGTAAGGAGCCAAGAAGCTGATAACTCTATGGACCATATCCACCATCTTTATCCAAATATGGCCCACGTAATAACAGCACGCAAGGCAAAGGCAGAAGAAGGCCCAAGAGCCTAGAGGTAAGGAAGCTGCTTCCCAGAACCTGACCGTAACTCAAAGCTTACAGGGCCTGGGGAGCCTGCAGGATGAGGATTCAGCATCATGTTCCCAGAGCCTAACCCAACTCAAATGCCATCAAGGCCACAGGGGAGGCTAGAGATAGGCAACAAGCAAGCCGATAACTGTAAGGACCCTATCCACAATCTGTAACCAGATATGGCCCGTAAAATAATACCAGAAAGACCTGCTGGGATAAGGGGCAACGTCTCCAAGTTTGGATGGAGAGTGGTTTCTCCCTTCCCAGGAAATCTCCTGTGCATTCTGGAGTGACTTTGAGAACAGAGAAAGGCAGCTAAAAGGTTCAAATACAGCAGGTCTGTATGAGCTTCAAACTGGATAGAAATGACCCTAGCAAAAGAGATAAAACTGTATCACTGCCAGGGCTCAGTCAGTCATGTGACAGATAGTCAGTCATGTGTCAGGAGGAGAGTTTGTGATGAAGGATCAACTTGCATGAGGTAGATAAAGACAGATGAAACAGGGAGAGTATTTCTAAGATACTCCGGTGAACACAATGTTCAAGTCCAAAAGGATTACAGAGGTATTGTATTGATTCTATTCATTTGTCTTTTTTGTTCTTTTATGATACTTGTGCATACTGTTGGGTTCCTTGATGTTATTCTGAATGTGGAAAAATCACAATGAGATTTTAAAATACCTTGTTGTACTGTAGTCACCCAAGACTCAATAAGCAAAAGCTGAAAATCCATTTTTGGTAATATTAATGCAGAACCATGAATGCTAATTGTCTGATAAAAAAAAAAATCAGCCTTTATAATATTACTTTAAGAAAACAGTGCAGCATCAGGCACCCCCTCCAAATTTTGAATTCAAGTGTTTCAGACACACCCACTATTAAAGGTGCATAAAATCAAGCAGTCTCCATTTACTAACAAGTACTATCATTGTGAAGTGAAAGTGTGCAGGAGAAACAACACCTTGGTCACAAAGTGGTAGACCATGTTGACTCACAGATCAGGGTCCTGTCAATGCCATGGCGTAAAAGACATTTTAGACAATTGGACACTGCTCTTCTTTTCTCCAGCATGACTGTGCCCCTATGCACAAAGCCAGGTCCATAAAGACATGATTTGACAAGTTGGGTTCAGAGATAGCTCATATAGGTGTGATGGTCAGGTGTCCAAAAACATTTCTCTATGTAGTGCAATTGTCCATGGCATCATATCAGCTTTTCTTTTAATATGCTATTTAACAAAAAACTGAAAAGACAGTTTTCAAGAACAGATCAGTTTATGAAAAATGCAAACTTGCCTTAAGTAAAAAATATTAGAAGTAAATGGTAAATTATCCGGGAATAGAAAGCAAGTTTGAGGACTGAGGGAAAATGATTTTTATAGGTTTAATGGCCAAGGACTGAATACAGATCAGTTTTAAAATAATAAATCCTACTGACTTGAAACTGACAGTTTTTAGAAATGGTAAAATAAAAATGAAAACCACTATAGAACAAATGAGTAGCAAGATTAAATACATGTGCTGCTATAAAAGGTAATAAATTCATACAGCAGTATAAACGTCACTACTACATGATTTTTAGTTGTTATGTACTTAAGGGGATTAAAAGACAACACACAATGCAAAAGCTGATTAAGCCAGTCTAGATATCAGTAGAAAGGCCATGACTTATCAGAAGTTAAGCCATCCTAAAGCATTGGGTGGTGGGTGGTGGGGTGGTTTGTGGTTGACAAGTAAGTGACACAATATAGGCCTAAACTTTAGGATTCTTTATAGTACAAATTCCAAGTTCACATTTATAGAAACAGTCTTAGAAATGAGTAGCAATCCATACACTTCCATTTTAATTAAGGGGAAACGGAAACACTAAACGGTACTGACAATGCTATGAAAAAAGGGGAAGCCGAAAAAAGTGAAGTCACCTTGACGATATATTAGATTATAAGATGTCTATAAAATGCAGCAGGCATGTAAGAGGGAAAAACAGTCTTCCTTAAATCTTTATGTTTCTCGGATCAGACCACAAGATGGCAATGAACAGACAATAACTGGGTAAACTGAATAAAAGCATAATCTTTCTTTAACACTAGTCAGATTCCATTTGAGAACAACAATAAAAATATATCCATCAAAACAAAATTCAGGTGGAGATGTACTGTGCAGTGTAGTGTAGTGGTCTGTGCCATGATAAAATCAAATTACCAAAATACAAAGCTTTATTTCATATTGTAGAAAACATAAATCAGCTAAATGATGTAATGATAAATGATTGCGGATGCTTAGGTACAGTTCTTGTTAAAATGTAAGTGCACCCCATTAAATGTTCTTTGATGTCAAAAGATCAAATCAAAGTAAATGTCTCAGGTTTAAATAAGACAGGTTCCTCTAAGATTCTCTATGATGATCTAATCATTTACACTTGATCTGAAGCACCCGAGTCTAATTTTAGGTATTTGAGGTAATGATAAATATAGGTAGAGACTTAATTTTTTCTCATGCAAAATATGCATTGGTGTCTAAATTACACAATGTTCAACAATATGTAAATATCGCCAAATATTTGTCATAATAGATCACCTTTATGTAAAGATACTGTTTAAATGACGTTCAAATCAAAGACATTGTTATAAGAGTTGGAACCATCCTGATTCCTCACGTAGAGGTTGGGATGTATGTGTGTGAGCTATGTGAGAAATTGCGCTGAATTGTAGAACAATGTACAGATACACCATCTGCAGCAAGATGTTCTTGCGGGTCTTTGGAGGGGATTTGTGGGTTGTCTGTAACCATTCTCACAATCCTGCGCATAAGCCGCTCCTGTAATTTTCTTGGCATTCCAGATCTGGGTTTAACAGCAACTGTCCCTGTGGTCTTCCATTTCCTGATTACATTCCTTACAGTTGAAACTGACAGTTTAAACCTCTGAGATAGCTTTTTGTAGCCTTCCCCTAAAACATGATACTGAACAATCTTTGTTTTCAGATCTTTTGAGAGTTGCTTTGAGGATCCTATGCTGTCACTCTTCAGAGGAGAGTCAAAGGGAATCACAACTTGCAATTGACCACCTTAAATACCTTTTCTCATGATTGGACACACCTGTTTATGAAGTTCAAGGCTTAATGAGCTAATCCAACCAATTTGGTATTGCAAGTAATCAGTATTGAGCAGTTACATGCATTCAAATCAGCAAAATTACAAGGGGACACACATTTTTGCAGAGCCAGTTTTTCTCATTTGATTTAATTTCATACAACTAAATACTGCTTCACTAAAAATCTTTGTTCTGAAAAGACCTCACTACTCAGATGTTCCTAGGAAATGAAAGACATACCACTGTTATCTTTTTTGTTGAAAGTAGAGTAAATTTTTATGCAGGCTGAGAGGAGTTTTTCATATGATTTTTTCATATGACTGTATATATACATATATATGTACTGTATATATACACATATATATACACATATACATACATACATATACACACACATACAGTGTATCTGTATATCCATACACTGTATATATCTTGCACTCTTAGGTGCTGTGTTAGAATTCACAAGTTTGAAAACATTAATGAATGTTACATACCCTGGATATCTATCTCTGAACCACAGGCACTCAAAATGTTAGCTCAGGATCTTGCAGCAGTTCTTGAGGTTTATTAAGATTGCATTACTTTAATTACCCCCAACAAGTTCTCTACAGTACATATGTCCTTATCAAATAATTATTTCTAAGAACACCACAGCAAAATTAAGAAATAAAAACACACTCACAAATAACTAGATATAAGTGCATGAAATACAACTACCATTCTGAATGAACTGTCTAATTAAGTTATGTGTCAAAATGTCAACAGCCATTGTTGGGGAGAGAAAGAGAGCAGGCTATATCTATACCTAATCTATCCTTTTAATCTTTATAATTATAACTGCCAATGTAATAATAGGTTGCATGGCAATAACTCTTGGGGAAATAAGAAATTAAGGCTGAAGCTGTCTCACTTCCAGTTAAGTTTATAAAATGACATCCAAGATTCAGAATCAATGTCTCCATGATGGGACAGTTAACTTCGTGAGCTGGAATGTTAAAGGCCTGAATCACAAATTAAAGAGAAAGAAAGTACTCTCTCACCTAACAGATTTAAATGCTAAAATAGTATTTTACAGGAGACCCACTTACTAAGCAAGGACCAGTTCTGGCTGCAAAAGGACTGGACTGGCCAAAATGTTCCATTCTAGCTATACAAAGAAAAATAGAGGTGTGGGAATTCTCATGCATAGAACAGTGTCATTTGTAGCATCAGATGTGGTATAGGATCCTGAAGGGAGATATGTGATGGTCATGGGAGACTTATCTAACTGTAAAATGATTTTGATAAATGTTTATGCACCTAATGTTGATGTTAAGAAATTTATACAAAATTTATCTGCATCCATTCCCAATTTGAACACTCATAAAATTATAATGGCTGGGGACTTTAATTGTGTTTTAAATCCACTCTTAGACAGGATTTCTACCACAGGAGGGAACAACATCTAACACTGCAAAGATAATTACAAAGTTTATAACGGATCACAACTTATCAGACCCCTGGAGGTCTTTAAACCCAAACTGAAGAACATATTCTTTCTACTCACCAGTACATCATTGCTACTCAAGAATTGATTATTTTTTTATAGATAATAATTTCTTGCCTTTGATTAAATCTTGCAAATATGATGCTTTTGTTATTTCTGACCATGCACCTTAGATCTTGGAGCTAAAGTTACTATGCCCCACACACTCACCTCGCAGATGGCATCTCAACCAGCTTCTATTAGCAGACGAGAATTGTCCTGAATTTATATCCACACAAATCAGTTTCTTCCTAGAGACAAATTCATCCTCAGAGATTTCTGCAGGAATACTCTAGGAAACTATTAAGGCCTTCTTAAGAGGACAGAGTATCTCATATCTTTCCCACAGAAATAAATTGGAAACCAAGAAAGTAGCAGAGTTAAAAGGCGAAATTACTAGAATAGATAAAGAACATGCCAGTCTTACAAGCGAGGCTCTACATAGGAAAAGGCAGGCTCTGCATTCAGAACTAAACCTCTTGACAACTAAAGAAACTGAATAACTAATTTATAAATCCAGACATCATTACTATGAACATGAAGAGAAAGCTAATAAGCTTTCAGCTCAACAAATTCACAAGCGAGAGGTCCACAACGCAATCCCAGCAATCACCAACACGAACGGAGACAAAATCATCGACCACAAAAATATAATGCACACATTCAGAGATTACTATAAATCCTTATATTCTACCGAGTTTAAAGAAGACAATACATAATCTAATGCATTTCTGGATACATTACAGATACCACAAATTGACACTTTAAGTGCGGAGGAACTCGATAAACCTCTGGCGTTATCAGAATTATTAAATGCTATAAAGTCACTTCAAGGCGGGAAAGCAGCAGGCCCTGATGGCTACCCTGCAGCATTTTATAAGAAATTCTCTGCTCAGCTAGCTCCCCTCCTATTAGCAACATTTACTGAAGTAGAGATAATCAAACTCTTCCTCAAACTTTTCGCCAAGCATTAATCACCGTTTTTCCAAAACAAAATAAGGACTTATTACAATGTGCATCATACAGACCAATTTCACTTTTGAATAATGACGTTAAAATACTCTCAAAAATCATAGCTAGAAGGATGGAGAAAGTGATCCCTTCGGTAATAACACAAGATCAAACGGGATTTATCAAGGGCCGGCACTTATCTTCAAATCTTCGACGCCTGTTTAATCTAATATACTCACCAACTAAATCAAACACCCCAGAAATATTATCATCATTGGATGCAGAAAAAGCATTTGACATGATTGAAGGGAAATACCTTTTTACTATATTGGAGAAATTTGGGTTTGGCTCGAACATTTGTGCATTGATCAAATTACTGCATACCATTTCACTACACTTTTGGCACGCAGACTTATTCTGCTAAACTGGAAGAACCCAAACTCTCCTCTTTTAAGTCAGTGGGAAACCAATGTTTTATACTATTTGAAATTGGAAAATATTAAATACTCAGTTAGAGGATCTGTACAGATCTTTTTCAAAACATGGCAGGATCTAATCAGTAATATTTTAAAATAAGCTCTTAAAGCACAGAGGAAGCAATTATTTCTGTATTTCTTTTTCTTCTCCATTCATCTCTATTGGCTTATCAAACTTTCAATTTAGGTGTGTTTACAAGCCTTAAATTCTACTCTGTTGGCCGTGCTCTCTCTCTCAGGGGTGGGGGTCAACTTGTTTTTAATTCTACTTTTTGTAAAAATTGATTGATTTGTATGGAATGATTGTAATAAAATTAATAAAATCTCAAAAAAAAATGTCAACAGCCATCTTATCCTGTGTTTTCAGCTGCGTTATACTGTTAATGCAAATTGTTCTGAGGTGTTACTGGTAGCTAGAAGAAAGGAGCTACGAAATTTAAAACAAACTTTCACCACTCTGCAATCCAAATAAGTACACCATCTTGATGCTCTAATAAAAGAAAGTGAGTTTATCTGTTCATAAGTACTTCACAGATCAATATATATTAATCCTGCACTCTTAATATCATTTTAATTGCTTCCAAATATGCCACAACCGACACCCAGACACTTTCTGCCAAATTTAATAGTAAATTTTCCAACAACAAACAGCAGTTCCAGCAACTTGAGTCTTAAATAACTTTACATTTGAAAATCTTTAAAAATCTTCAAAATTTAATTCTTAAAGAAAACAAGAAAAAAAAGTAGCACCAGATATCTCATTTTATATCTACAGTAATCCCTCGCTATATCGCGCTTCGACTTTCGCGGCTTCACTCTATCGCGGATTTTAAATGTAAGCATATCTAAATATATATCACAGATTTTTCTCTGGTTCATGGATTTCTAAGGACAATGGGTCTTTTCATTTAAAGTACATGCTTCCTCAGTTTGTTTGCCCAGTTGATTTCATACAAGGGACGCTATTGGCGGATGGGTTAGAAGCTACCCAATCAGAGCATGTATTACATATTAACACAAAACTCCTCAATGATATAAGATATGCTTCCCGCGCAGTGCTTGATTGTTTGCTTTTCTCTCTCTCTCTCTCTCTCTCTCTCTCTCTCTCACCCTCTCTGACATTCTCTGCCTGACGGAGGGGGTGTGAGCAGAGGGGCTGTTTGCACAGAGGCTGTTTGCTTAGAAAATACAGAAGCTCCTCTTAAAAAAATGCTGCTTTGTCGCGGTGCTTCGGCATACTTAAAAGCACGTATTGATTTTTTGATTGTTTGCTTTTCTCTCGCGCGCTCTCTCTGACATTCTCTGCTCCTGACACGCATTCCTTTAAGGAGAAGATATGTTTGCATTCTTTTAATTGTGAAAAAGAACTGTCATCTCTGTCTGGTCATGGAGCACAGTTTAAACTTTTGACTAAAGGGTGTTATTTCACGTCTAGAGGGCTCTAATAAGGTTAACAGTGTGGGAGAGTTTATAAGGGCTTAAAATATATAAAAATAACCATACAAACATATGGTTTCTACTTTGCGGATTTTCACCTATTGCGGGGGGTTCTGGAACGCAACCCCCGCAATCGAGGAGGGATTACTCTACTTACTCCAATTCAGAGTCGGAGTGGTGAAGCTTATCTTGGCAGTGTGGCCCTGGATCCATGATAGAACAATGCTATCCACTGTCACATTGTACAGTTGGTTTTTAGTTCATTAAAATTAAAATGCATATCTACATGTTGGTTCCACTATTTTAGCAAACTGCTTGGGATGCAAATTTTAAATATCAAAGGCGCACCCACCAAAATTTCTACCCATTCATCTTTTAAAACTAATTGAATCCATATGTAAGCTCACATTAGTTAAATTTTGTTAAATTTCTAACCAGCTTAAATATGGAAAGAAAATGACACATTGTATAAAAATTGATGAAGTATGTTGGATGATGGTTATAATTGGAGGAACTTTCAGATTGCAAGAGTTTTTTTAAGGAATCTATGCATATTAATTTAATTAAAATCATTATTTTATGAGCGACCCACAATTTTATTTTTAGTGACACAGATCCAACAAAATCTTAGTTCAAAATTTTTTTTTTTACTTTTTAGTGCATTTTTGAATAAAATTGTGTCACTTAAAAATGGTTCATATATATATATATATATATATATATATATATATATATATATATATATATATATACACTTTCTCACCCTAATGCCACACAGTCTTCGGCACGTTATAAAAATCTTAACTTGGGTGGGAAGGTGATTTGACCGAAATAACATTAGCGACAGAGTGGAATTGAACCTACAATCTTAAAGTGAAACATAACATTCATTCTCGTTCATTTCTCAGTTTAGAAAATCCTAACCTGAAACCTTACACGTGTGAAGTACTGGAAATGTGTGTTTGTCTATTGGAGAACTGAACCTTCAATCTTTCTTGGAAAAGCCCAACGCTTTATCCACAGAGCCAATATCGCCAAATCAAGTTTTTTGCCAAATTTGTATTTAAATAATGAAAAATTGGTAAAATTAAAAAAAAAATTAGTTTGTGTACATTGGTCTTGAACCTTCAACCATTTGATTGAACATCCAACACAGTAACCACTTGACCAATGCTGCTTAACTGTCATATTGAAATAATTTGACAAAACTTCAATATCATTAATCAAACTGATTTTTTTTAAATTCATTTGTCTATATTGATCTGTTTGATTGAAATTCCAACATGCTAACCACTTGACCAACAGTGCTAATTCATATATATCCTTGTGTTGGCTAAAAGCACTATATGTGTGTGTGTGTGTGTGTGTATTTGCTAAAAGTATAAGGAAATGACTGTGGTGGGCTGGCGCCCTGCCCAGGGTTTGTTTCCTGCCTTCCTCCCTGTGTTGACTGGGATTGGCTCCAGCAGACCCCCATGACCCTGTAGTTAGGATATAGCAGGTTGGATAATGGATGGATGGATAAGGAAATGAGAAATTTAAATTTGACAAAGTTAATGTGCAGACCCAGGGTTAAAAATGATGAAATGGCATTGTCGCAGGAGATCAGCATACGTTTGAAGGAAATCATTTTGGTAAAAGTAGGTAAAAACTGATTGCAAAACTTGACCCAGACAAACAGAGAGGGCAAGTTGAACAAAACAGTGTAAAAACAATTAAAATAAACATTTTTTGTGAAAATAAAGATCAAAGTAGGCACATTAAATGTGTATCACTTTGCCAAAAATGATATTATGACCACAAGCATGGTTATACAATTTACTAAGGTGAACGGTCAACATTACATCACAACTCAGAGAATTCAAAGCACCTATTATCTCAAGCTGTTTTCATGAATGAGACAACACATTCAGTATACACCAGTGGCCTGCACCATTCCCAGACCTCAATCCTATACAGACTCTTTAGTATTAGGTGGAATTAAAGAATTGTAGAATGAACGTGTAGCCTAAATAAAAACTGTAGGAACTGTGTGATACAATTGAAAAAGCAGGAAATAAAATCCATAAGGGATGTTTCTAACACTTTGTTAAATCTATGCCTTAAAGAATTTAGGCTGTTCTAAGGGCAGACCCAGGACTAGAGAGATTTACCTAATAAAATGGCCAATGAGTAAAACTGAATGATTTGAAAGCATACATACAGTGAAAAGGGAACACCTTGTTGTTAATTGATTTAAAATGTCTACAGTTTTTTTCATAAAGATTAAATACTTAGTGTATTAAAATATAGTATATCATTTTAAATATGGATAACATAATTACTCAGATTGATTTTAATGTCTAACATTTCTGTGCATCCACTTGTTGCCAAAGTGTGGATAAAATAGGAGCTGCAATAAAAAAAAGCCTGAAACTGACAAAGATGTACCATAGTCTTACCTTTACATAGTTTACATGTTGAGAAATGCAAGACCTGAATTAAAGATTATTATTTCATACAAAGAAAATAGAACATTCTTATGGTTATAACATGCTCAGTAGGCCACATTTTTAAATGTTCATGGCGTTCAGTATTATTTTATATTCGGGTTTACCTCGCCAAAATAATGAATTAATGAAAGTGTGCAGTTTAAAGCGTCAGGTCAATTTTGTGACACTAAATTTCTTTGGTGCATTGCATACATTACCTGCTGTTGGATGTTGGAGATGAGTATGTCTGTATATCAACTTCCCAGTTATTGTCATATGTATGAGTTACAGTGTACATACTTGGATGTGTGGCCAGCATGTGACACAGCACCTAGCCAATCTGAACTTCTGCCTGGATGGTTCATAACTTAGATGATAAAAACAAAAAGGTTGACAAAAACAGATTCATTTTACTACGATTTTATGTTAAATGCCTTACATGCATTTTCAGTTTGGTGGCAGAAAGAAAAAATTTCCCTTGGTGGAAAAAAGTAGAAAATGAATGGATGGAAATTGCTTTGTGACAATGCAAATGGAAAGGAACTGATGGACAACAAAAAAATAAAAAGAGTCTTGCCCTTTGTAAACTGCTACTGGGCAGGCTAGTACCTTATCCACTCTACCATGTGCTTTTGACTATTGAAGTCAATGATACAGAGCAGTTCAAAATTTAATCTCGGAAATCCTAATGGCAGCTTAACTAGCATCAACATAAACTGTTTTTGTTGAACATCTTCAGAATATCCACACAACTGTGAAAAACGTTATAGTAATCTTGGTCTAACAGCAATGATCCTTGAAAGAGCATTGGTTTTGAAGACCAAAAACTACCAGGTCCATTTTGATTAGATTGATATAGAAATTCACTTGCCTTACGACATTATATATTATTTAAAAAAAAAAAAACTTTTGTTCCTGGCAGAGGGATATCTATTTCAAGACTTAAAAAAAAGGCCTACTCTATATCTGAAAAAGGTTAAAAGCAAAGAGAAAAAGGAATTAAGATAATAGTGCAAGATGGAAATTCTCTCAATCACCATCATCTTTCTTTCGGTCCATAAGTCTTAATTTAACACAACAATACATGTTAAGAAAAGATCTACTGTGTCCTAACACCTTTTCATTCACTTCTAATTGGTGAGAACATTTCCAAGATGTGCTTAAATGAAACTCCTCTGCTGACAGACCTACTGTATCAATCCAAATTTATTACATTCATAAGTTGCTTTGCATTACAACTGACCATGGGCTCTCCAGAGGTTTATCTTCTCCAATGAAACTGCCGAGTGTAGGTTTTATTTTTTTTCTTTCCTCTTTGGTCAACTAGCCACATTTCAACAATATCATTAATGTACAATACATCTACTGTTAGAAACCATTTATATTGATTGGATTAAAATTGTTTTGTTTTACTGCGTCTGTAGTGGTATTTTTTTGTATTTTATAAAATTTGTATTTCAGCTGCAATCTCTTTATAGCAGTCCGAGTCTGTACTCAGCGAAGAGCACTATATAAACATTAGCTGAACTGAACTAAGACAGGATAAATATCAAGCCAAAACAGAAAAGCAGGGCAATTTCACAATTGCTTCTAAGGATTTGGAGCACCAAGGCAATCTGTACAGATATTTCAAGAGTAAGAAAGTCCAGACAGCGGGAATTTCAGAGCAATTCCCTATATACCCACAGCCGGCAAAACAGTAGCTAATGTGATGATACCTTTACCAAAGAATATATTTCTAAAACCACAATATGCCTTTCACATACTTATAGATACAAGTGACTTGATATTTATACCATAAGAACTATAGAAGAAATATAAGAAGGAGTGGTAATAACATCACATTTAACTTGCTGAATTGACTACATCTTAAACTCAGTGAATCACCAAAACATCTGGTAAGAAAATTCAAAAATGGTTTACCACACATCTATTTTAGGACCTGGTTAATCTAAATCAAGGTCACTAGGACTTGGACAGCAACAAGGTAGAAGCAAACATAAAGCAGGAACTAACTCTGGACAGGGTGCCGATCCTATATTGTGCCCCTGCCGTCTTGAGTTAAAAGCTCTGGGTTTCAGGTAGTCCCCTTCATTGAAGTAACTTTGTTTAAAAAAACATATATAATGTCAACCAGCTCAATTTGCTGTCTTCATGGCAAACACACTTTGTTTGACAGGCTTGGCACAAGCAGTACAAATCCTTTACAGAAATGGCAGCAGACTTTTACTCAATCTGAATTGATTTAAAGCACAAGTCAAATATCCCAAAGTATGCAGATCATGAAGTCATTGCAGCACATTCAGAAGCAGATCTATAACAAATTTTGGATGGAGTGCTAAGCCCCATGAATCACAAGCTTTCAAATTGACAAAAATAGCCTCAAAAACCTGATTTAATTTTTACGACACTATATCTCTTTTAAAGCTGACACAGACAAAGCTGCAATATATGCTACATGGTATATCACTGAGGCTTTTTCCAAGTTTAATAAATAGGTTTTTGAGGGTCAAAATAATCAAATAAGAACCAAGCTTCTATTATATCAAATTTATATTTTTTCAGTATGGGGCTAAACTAAAAAAAAAGGTATTATAGGCATGATAATGCACTAGATGCTTCTGAAAGATGTATAAACATTCATGCAAAAGAACAGTCTGAACATCTATGAAAAAATTGCATTTTCACACCTTCACCATCATTATGAACCATCAACTACTCTGGGCCTGTCATAGCATGATACCTTCCAAAACTTATTTAAGGCTTAACAATAAATAAATGCTTACAATACAAAAGTAAATGCAGAACACATACTAGCATTTTTAGACATCCAAGGATCCAAATACAACCAGATATTCCAAAAAAAAAAAAAAAAGAAAAAACTTACAGTAACTAACCAACTTACTGATGACTAATTGTTTCTAACCTCCAAATTAAATGCCGACACTATCGACTATCTAACCATATTTAATAAAGTAGAAGTGTAGCAGTAATGTAAATTAAATAGCAAAATATTTTCAATGAGTATTTGTATTATTCAAGATAGAGATACTATGATATGATACAGTGGAATTGGCTTATAAAGAATTGCATATGCTACTTTATGTTCAAACACAACAAAATTCTTACTTGTTAACAATAGTAAAATAATAACAGGTTAAAAAAATTAATTCAATATATACAAACATTAATGGCTTTCCCTTATGCCACACTGAGTGCAGCATTCTGAAGTGAAGCTCGATTTGAGCAAAGAAATGCAATTCATATTAAACCTGCAAAAATCTTAGGCTTCACTTTTATAATTACAAGATACTGAATATCTTGTTCCTTTCATTGGGAATTAATTAGCCTTAGTCCTGGAAATTCAAAAGCAATTTGATACAATTATTATCATATGCAACTTATTGAAATGAACCACACAATCATCATAAAGCATGTGCATTAAAGCTAGGACCCATATATCCAACCAAGTCTGTGCAGATTCAGTTCACAGTTAAGTAAAACACGCACACTATATTTCTTTCACAGCAAATGCTGGGCAAGTCATTACATTCAAGAAGATTAAGGAAGTAGAGACCTCCTGTAATCAGAAAGAGCACCTGCTAGATCAGTGCAGTACTCAAACACTGTAACAACTTGTCATGAACAGGGAACAGCTTCCAGAGTTTTCACAAAACACAATAAAAAAGTAAGAACTTTTATTCAGATCAATGATTTATTTGTACTTGGGCTCAGCTTCTTTAATTTATATGTTTTCTTACAGTTGCTGCAAGTTTCAGCTCTATATTCTTGTTTCCTTTAATTCTTAGACAGGTCAGGGTGAAATAGCCTTGGGCTGCGCCATAGGCCAACTTCTGCCGGCAGCAAGATATGATTAGTAAGAGATGTGGAGGGCAATTGCTTATCTCATCACTGAGGACAGGGGCCTTTGAAGCATGAATTGATAAAAATCCAAACGCTTCACATATGCTTATGGTAAATGCCCAGCCTGTGGCAATGCAACACTAATTGAAAGCATCATCCAGCATAATTAAAAAAAAAAAAAAAATTAAAATAAAGATCCTGAGAGCTCAGGCACAGATATGCTACTCGTCTTCAGCTTATAAGGTCCAAGGAAAACTTTCACACTGAAATATTATACTTCAATAAAAATGCAAGTTATTTAGTTATGTGATATGACAAATGAGAGTTTGTAATTAAGAGATGGTAAAGAGTTTAACTTATTTTTGTGGTTATTTACTATCCAGCCATTCATCTATGTGTCTTGTGCTTATACTAATGCAGAACCTACCTCAGCATAATTACTTGACTTTCCATCCACTTTGAAGGGTTCAATGGCACACAGTAATCTGCAGAGACCAACCATCCCTGTCACCTGAAATCTCCTGATACCCAACCCAAAGGTATTATTCCTTCATATTTTACTTTGTCTGGTTTTATGCTAGTAGGCCAACGAACACCTTCAAAGGAAAGCATCAGGAGACACCTTTCATATACACCCAGATCTCTTTAATTGGCTTCGTACAAGCAGGGGATGAAAAGGTTCTACACTGAGTTCCTCCCATATTTGTTGAACTTCATTGTCAATCATAGAAGAAAGCCCAGCAACCCTGCATAGGAATCTCATTTCAATTTAAATGTACATTCTGTTGCTTTAGGTACTAAACAGAATGCATGACCATATATAATAAACAAGAAGTAAACCGGTCAGTGGAAAACTTTGTTTGAAGACTCAACACCTGCTCTTACTACCACAGTTTGATACAATGGTTCAAAATTGTATCTGCTGACATTTTATTGGCCAATCTCACAGTCACCTGTGCTCTCACTTTTGAACAATACCTTGTGGTGTTCGAATTCCTCCACTGCTCCCATCTAACTAGCTGAGTGCTAGAAAGTGGATTATAGCCAGGCAAAGGAGATTTCTCATACCTTAAACATCAGACTTAACTTTGAGACAATCTAGCACATGCACAGTCTCATGAACTCAAAAGGACATCATCCATAATCACCCGAGATTCATTTTTAACATCTTCATACTTCATTCTTCCAAGCTTAAGCTGGACCTTGCTATGAAAAAGCATGAACATGAAAAACCGAAAAGACACGCTCTGAGTTAAACTCAGCTCCCACATTAAAGAGACTTTTCTCAACACTAAGTATTACATATGCATAATTGTCAGTCTGCAAATACTGAGCCTAAATAACAAGCAGCAGTTAACTCTAAACACCACACTCTTGCAGAAGCAACCACAAGATATCACTTGGCCTACTTTAGGTCTACATAGTGCATGTAGACAAGACTGATAATCTTTCATTACTCCTCAGATATCTATGCAAAGACAAACAGTTGATCCAGTGACGAATGGCTTAGACAGAATCCATATTTTTCCTTCCAGATAGCAGGTTCCAGAATAAGGGTAAAGTCTGAGTTCCAGTACGCTGAGAGAAGCTTTCCTACACTGGATGAGGAATGAGAATTTTTTGGCAGCAGCACTATTGCTAAAACATGAGCAAATGAACAAATTTCTATTAAGTCACCAGAACACCACCAATTCCAATGTACCTTTATACCATAAAAGTAAGACACAAGTGAGTGGTCTAAACCATCCGCACATCCTCCAAGTATACAACTTATATATACGTATAGTGTGAACTCTCCTAAAGTCTTGGAGTTCTTTGCAGAGCTGTTTAAGATTGTATCTTGAATATCTGGGTCGTTTTAAAACCAATATGGACACAACAGAAGAATATACTTGTTTCAGTTTACAACAGGAAGAGATCTGCTTACGTTAACAATATGTAATTTTGAAGCTGCAAGAAAACAAAAAAAAGTGTACATTTCAGGCAATTTGTTTTTTGAAAATAAAACCTAAACCTTGACTGTGAAGAAGTTTAGTATGGAATCAGCAGAGAATTGAAAAGAAAAGAAAGCAATCTCACACACCTTATAGGGAAAAAAAGCTTGGAATAGACAACCCAAACAAAAAAGGAGAGAGTGCATCTGCAAGGCCAGGAAAAAGAAAATGTAAAAGATAAAAAAAACTGTTGCCCCAGAAAAACCTGATTAAATCTAAGATGGGACCAGTTCAGGACCGAAGGTCATTAGATAGTAGAATGGACAAACAAGTATGGCCAATGTGTTGAGAATCAGTAATGAAATGCCACTCTTTCGTGAAGATAGCCCGGAGGGTTAGGATGAACTATGAGACTTGGATTCTCAGATGTTTTTCACAAAGAACTCTGCCGAGTCTTTCATTTCCTCAGTGTGTGAAGTGATTAAGAGTTGCCTCATTGAATCTATTAAAGCAAAATAAAAATTTTAAACCTCCATCTAATGTTGTGAGCTTGCATTCTCTTCTCTCCTTAACCCTTTGAAAAGTGTGCTCTAAAGTGAGTACGGCCACGTTGAAAGTGAGTATTTATACGACATGCTAGTTAATTAATTCATGCACACAGTTCAGTTTTGGCTGAATAATATATGCATTTAAATGAATAATGAATATCCAAATGGAATCAGCTGCTTATTTCTGAAATGTGGCCGCCAAGGCAAAAATGAATTCATGCAAATAATTCTTGTGCCAAATAAATCATTTTATACAGCTTATTAATTAACCGGGATTGAATACAAAAGCCTTTTAGGATCTGCACAGTAATTTCTTCACAGTTGAGACAAATATGGAAACTTGTCTTGTAGAACATTTTTTATACAAACCATATTCCCTTTGTCACTCTCCTCAACCATACCACGTGAAACACCCATTTGTTGTTCCATGGGCATTCTGGGGACCAGGACTTTAGGAAAGTGCCACTTATGGCTTGAACCCAGCTGCAGGGATTCTCTCTGCAGGCCAGTTACCTTTTGTTTATCATTGGCTTTTCATAAACCTCAGACAAAAATGACAATGTATTTCAGCGCTCTATTAGATATAAATGTTAAGCCTACAGGTAAGGAAAGACTTTATCAAAATTAGATTTGGGTGCCGCAGTTTTCTTTCACAGCAGTATTAGCCATCTCTGCCTATGCCAGTACCATAAATATTAAGTGTTCCTTAACACCACGGGTACCAAGGGAGTCAAGCCAAGGTGTCTGCAGAGGATCGATACAGACTGCTGACATTAGCAAGTCTCTGAAGCACTATACAGTAAGAATCTTTCTTTACACAGATCTCAAAAAGAAATAATGTGTGCTGTGGCCCTTCATTGTTGCTCTGTTTTTAATTTTATGTAAAAAAAAAAAAACTTTAACAAAAGAACATTGTCCTCACTCTCCCAGTGTTGTTTCCCTCTTCATCTTGTATGTAGAAGTAACAATACAATATGTAGAAGACAAAATTTCAAAATAGCTATGGTTAAATGCCACATAAACTTGTCCTGTAGTTAAGGTTGGATGAACAAGTTTTGTGTCTGAGCTGTCATAATTTGCAACTGCTACAACGAAAGTTGAACACCTAAAGACACATCTGGAAAACATGTTGGATAAAAAAAAACAAGAATGATATAAATTCTCTCATGAAAGAAGATGCAAATTGTGATTTTTTATTAGATTGGATTGGATTCTGCCACAATTATTTGTTGTAATAGGGCAGTCCTGCTCACAGACCCTTAAAATGAATTCTTCACAGTCCTTTCCAATGTCATTAGAAAAGAATGCTCCTCTCCAGTAAGAATAAACTGAATTGAACAGAACTGAGAAAAGCCATGAGGGGATTTTTGTTTATTGGCAGTTACCCTGAAGATCTTATATAGTACGTACTGTGTACCCAGCTGTTTCATTGGGTTTAACTAGAGAGCTACTGCAGACCTAGGCACACTGATACAAACTACAGAATATGACAAAGCTGAAAGACATGCTCGAGTTTGCCCATTCACAATGATACGAGGGGTGACAAGACAAAACAAATATGTTTAACGGAAGCCAATTGAATTAATATGAATTCTGCACACTCTTCATTTTAAGTTTCCATTTCTTTCTTCTTTTCTGTATATTAACCACATAAATATAACTTTATACCCAGTGATTATCAGAGGTGACTGTGTGCAGACATATAAATACCTGGGAGTGCAGCTGGTTGATAAATTGGACTGGACTGTCAATACTGATGCTCTGTGTAAGAAAGAACAGAGCCGACTATACTTCCTATACAATACTATACTGGCGTCCTTCAACATCTGCAATAAGATGCTGCAGATGTTCTATCAGACGGTTGTGGCGAGTGCCCTCTTCTACGCGGTGGTGTACTGGGGAGGCAGTATAAAGAAGGAGGACACCTCACTCCTGGACAAACTGGTGAGGAAGGCAGGCTCTACTGTAGGCATGGAGCTGGACAGTTTGACATCCGTTGCAGAGTGACGGGCGCTGAGCAGGCTCCTGTCAATCATGGAGAACAGTATCATCTCCAGACAGAGGAGCCACTTCAGCAACAGACTGCTGTCACTATCCTGCTCCACTGACAGACTGAGGAGATCGTTCCTCCCCCACACTATGTAACTCAATTCCACCCAGGGGTAAACGTTAAATGTTAACATTATACAAAGTTTTGTCTGTTTTACCTGCATTTTTATCACTCTTTAATTTAATATTGTTTTTTATCAGTGTGCTGCTGCTGGAGTACGTGAATTTCCCCTTGGGATTAATAAAGTATCTATCAATCTAATTTAAAAATCATAAGTCAAAAATAAATTAATGTCTTAGATAAAGTAGGATTATAAGAAAGGCAACACTGAAACAAAACACAACAAAACAAAACATTCTCAAACTCATAATTGCAGAGAATGGAGACTATCCTAGGTATGTCATGCCATAGCAGGAACTAGCCCTGAATAGGGCGCTAGTCCACTGCAGGGTCCACTCACACATACACTGTTACACTGGGTTAATTTACAATTGCCAATAAACATAACTTGCACCTCTATGGGAAAGTAAGAGGAAAACGCATACAGACATGGAGAGAACACGAAAAGTTCATACTGACAATGTCCAGACAAAGGATTCAAATCTAGGATGCTGAATCCATAAGGTACCACTGTGTATCTTTATACTGCCACACCCTTCAAAACAAACAAATCATGCATTAATCATATTATAAAATGTGAGGTGGCATGTTTACATGTGTCTTCTCTGGGTTCTTTAGTTTATCCTTACATTTGAAAGTGCATGTTGCATAAATTGGATATATCAGAATGACTTTTAATGCATGAAGAACTGAGGATGTGTCTCCAGCAGGGGAAGCTTACTCCCTGGGATAGTGTTCTTTATTGAAATGCAGAACATACTTAGATACACACCCCTTCAGAAACCATGGCGGAAGCAATCAGACGAGAGAAATATGACAGTACAAAGAGAGACAAATATATTTAACTTGCTTTAAAATGCAGCTTTCACTCCTGATATATATTATAATTATTTAAACATATAAATCCAGACTGAAGAGAAGCCATTGGAGCAGTACAATCATCTTCCACTTCTTCAGTGGGGAATGCTGATGAATGTATACCCAGTTGGGCAGAGTGTGGCTGGCACTCCTCTTGCAGACAGCTTTCTGGCTATTAGATGTTCCCTCAACATTACAAATACCCACATTTTTTGCATCTTCAGTGAGCTTTTTATAAAACTTGCCAGGTATAGATACCTACTATCTGAACTATGTTATTAATGGACTGTGCTCTTCTACAACCCAAACAGCACCTTTTTCCATATCTGTGCACAGGGCACCTGCTCTAATCGCCCATGACCTCTGCCTGAAAGTGATGGCTCAGGTCTGCATTAATCAACCAAAATCCCTGCCTGAAAGAACTGTCCCTACATTAGCTCACAGTCATAATTATGAAATAGCTATTTTTAATTTCTGGTTACAGGGTTACTATGCAAGAGTGACCTTCAATGAACTGATATTCTATTTAGGGTTGGCTTTGATCTGTTTTTACACAGTCTTGTAATGGAATTGAAAGCACAACCAAAAAGAATTGATTAATAACTTAATGTACATTCTTCAAAAGTCTGTGGGTGCACTCATCCACTACTGAACCAATCCACCTTGGGGTCATGTTGGCCAAAGTCCATACCCGCAAAATCATTGGCAAGGCATGCTCTAACCCTGAATCACGATCCATCACAGGGCACACTTTCTCAGCCACACAGAATGAACTAAGAGTTGTGAAGTAATCTAATACTCTGGGATGTAAGAAGAAAACCGCAACCCACAAAGAAAAACCCACGTAGTGGCAAATATGCAGACTCTACACAGGCAGTGACAGGATCACACAGAGGAAAAGCTTGCTGGTGTAAACGTTAATGCTATCCATGCACTTAGAAAAACCTTGTCAGGTAGACCAGCTAACCAAGATTGTTAACAGTGAGTAATACCAGACACCCAGAATAAGATGTGTCATTTCATGTAAAATAATACATAATTACTGTTATGTTTGAAAAGCACTTTCACATGATAATTATCAATATTCCTTCCAGATTACATCTTTTGAAATAAGTAGAGTATCAAGAGAATATACTGTGTCTGAGTACATTTTTTTTTTGTTTTTTACAAGGTTGCTTTGGGGTCTGCATTTCATATTTTGCGTAAAATATTACAACAAACTATTTTATCCCCCATCAACTGAGCCTTTTTAAATTATATTTACATATCTCTGCCTACAACATGCTAGTAAGTTAATGCAGTGGATTAAGTTGATTTGAAAATGGATATACAGTATGATTTGATGAATGGATACATAAAATGACAGATTGTTAATCGCAAAGCATAAAAGCAGAATTTCACACTGCCTTACTAACTTGGATACAAATCCACCTACATATAAAACATATGATGACAAACTAAGATAAAAAACATACTAAGAAGACAAGAGGAATTAATACATAGACACAAGTAAATAAAAGACAAGTGTTCAGGCAACTCAGGGCATTTTTAGGCATTTCAGAGGAAATATTTTTCATGACAATCGGCCCAGGCACACAGCCACAAGTTCATTCAGACACATCATTAATCTCATTTCAGAAAAGATGCAGTAGGTACGCTCAAGGACCACCTTTAGGCCACTTGAGTAAATGTGTATTAAACCACTGAGAATCTCTGACTGAACTTCTGCAGCCATCAATGTTTAACTTGACAAACTGTAAAATCAACTATTTTCTTTCTTTTATTGCATTATTACATAAGGAAATATATGCAAGTGTACATAATAATAAATAACAAGTAGGTTTAAGAAGTGCTATAGTTAATAACCGAAGACATTTTTAAATGCTAATTCACATTACCCATTTTACAGTACTTTGCTTAGTGGACCACTTGAGTTCTCTTTTTAGTTAATCGGTTAAAATAGATAATTAATAAATACTTAATTACTTAATAAATGCTTAATTAATTAATTATACAAGTGATTTTTAAATGCTAATTCATATTCCCCATTTTTTCATTACTTTCCTTAACTGTCAAATTAAGTTCTCTTTTTAATGAACCACAGATTTGGAACACTGATGGTAGTGTCTTCAACCTAAAAAATGACTAGGTAACTAATAACTGAAGCGACCTTCTGCATGAAATGAAATTAAATGAAATCATCTTCATAAATTCTGTTACTGACTCATAAAGCTGTTTGGTCGGCACTTCAGATTACTCCAATCATACCACATTAAAACTTGATAATCCAGCATGATGTATTGCTACAGGCCTTTTCCAATTCTAAAATCTTTTTCCATATTTCTGGGCAAATCCACACTCAGAGTTACGACTCCTAAGCTCTAGTAACCTCTTCCTAGAAGTAGGTCTATGTGTGAGGCTTCCATCTGCATTAGCATTCATAATTAGACTGGTTCTCTTTGCCTCTAAATTTACAAATCTTCAGCAGCACAAGGCATTCACCCAGGCAGTACTTGGAACAACACAATGTCCTAAGTTGACATTCAAACTTTAAACATTATAAGCCGTTTCCTTATTTAAAAAGAGCACACATTTCTTTCTAGTCAAATGCTGCAGCTGTGTTTGATTTTGTATAACTGTTTCTTCTTGTTATTCAAAATCCTAATAATTCTGTATTTTTTTCCAACTTGCTTTGTTTCATTTGCATTTTTTTATTGTGTAAAGCTATTTCTGATTATGCATGTTATTTAAGAGACAACACATTTGCTAATGAAACACTACTAATATAAAGAATGACTGACTGATTAATAGCCACTTACTTAAATAGCATTCAAACATAAAAACATGAATACTGTTATTAATGTTCGATTCCTTCAAAATGGAAACAAAATGCTACCAGCACTATATAGTAAGCAAACATTGTCAAAAACAGTGTGGCAGACCTAATTACAACTAGCAAAACCATATTTCAGAATAGAGCCCATTGCTACCTTTCTTAATTATCTGACTGACAAATAATATGAATTATGTCCATAAATTTCTAAAAACATCATCAGATCACAGAGAGGTGAAACCCACACTAGTAGCAATGGCTACAAATAAGAAATCAGTGCAATTTTTTAAAATACTGAAAGACAGAAGACAGCATACAATGACTACCCTAGTTTTGCTGCAAACAATTTAAAAAGTGAAATCGAATTTGTTGTCCTATAGTTAAACAGTGCTTTCTTATCGGTTCAGAATACAAAGTTCAAACTCAGGCCTGCTCACTATGTGTGGAGCCCACAAATTCCCATAGTGTTTTCGTGGCAGGTTTTTTATCCCATATCCCAAATTAATACAAGTGAAGTTAATTAGGTCCTCTAAACTGGCCCTACTGGATGTGCATGGACTGGCACTCTGTGGAAGGTCAGTTCCTGCTTTGCAGCTGTTGTGGAGACTTTGGCACTGCAATCTTGAACTGCATTAAGCAGGATTGGTAATGAAAAGATGTACTGATGGATGGATATAGTAAATGACTGATCACTAAAGCCAAATGATTTCAAATTATAAAAAGTATTATTTCAAAGCCTGGTCTGTAAAAACACAAATCAACTATTATAAAACGTCTACACAAAGTTATATATTATTCTAATTAACAATTAAAAATTACTACATCTATTTTTTTAATTTCTAAATTTATAGAAATACAGGCAAATGATTTCCAATTTTCTTTTTCAATTTTTTTAAACGTTTTTTTTCTGCAGGTTTGAAGATTAGCAATAAAGGGACTGAAATACTGTCAATACCAAGTTTAAAATTCTGATGGACATGATTTAAAAAAAATTGACTGATAAGCACAACAATTTTCTGGAACTTCAAGGATTACTAAAATACTTGCCACTGAATTGTTCTGTTTTCAATACAGCATCAAAGCATATTCCCATGATGAATATAAAGTTCAATTATAATTGACATTTTTCAAATCACATAATCTGACAACTCAACAGTGTTACAAGTCCACACAACTATGAGATTATCCAGATAAACTCATCAACAGCTACCTGTAAAAAAGATCTGATATATTTTAGTTTAACTATTAACTAGAAATCAGAATGCATTCTATTAACTAAAACATTTGAGATGTTATGGACGTGCAGTCTACTGGGAAGAAGAGAAATAATTGGCAAAAGACTGAAATGTGCATCTAAGTATGAGGTCCATAGGACGTTTCAAGAATTATTGTCAAAAAACATAATGAATCACATAGAAAAACATTTCAAAAATGCAAACTGAGATAGACAGGGTAACATACACAGACAGAAACCAACACAAATCCAGCAGTAAACTGCCTGTCAGTCTCTAAAAGCTACATCACATTTCATGCTGGAACAGTACTGTACATCCTGAATCACTCCTGCTCTAATAAATATCCATTATAGCAACATGACAAATATAATGAATGATAAAAAGAAGCCATGTATGAATTTCACTTCAATTCTGTTAAAATCCAGATATTTTAAATGTAATTTATTAATTCTTTTTTTTTTAACTTGTTAACTCCAATGTGCAATGGTATTAACAATGCTGAACCCAGATTTTGTTTATTTATACCATGTTGTTTATAGTAATGGCCAAGAAAAATTTGAATTACAAGTTTTTATTGAGAGCAAAATTCCCAACACAATAGGCTTCAATAAGGACCAACGTTAAACAAATATCATATACTATGAAAACGCTAATTTACAAGTCATTCGTAGATAATTCTTATGTGACTAATGTCACAACACCCCAAATACTTGTATGTATATTTGTATTTTTGCTAAACTATAAAATAGACCACTTCCAGAAAGTTCCCTTATGAACAACAGGGGAATGCACTTTTAAACAGTGAGTTTCTCTACATGGGCCCCACCATTGCATCTCCATTTTTTCACTATGATGCGGCATACATGCGAGGTACAAGATGCCTCTGCCATGTGACTCATGTAAGATGGATTGGCATTACCCATTATGCAATGCTTTGGTACCACAAGACTTTTGCACAAACAGCAGCTGAAAGATACTCTTAATTTCGTCACAAGTGTCAGTTGGCTCTCTACAAGTTCTCTTTGGAATACAGTCTCTGTGCCTTATCTGACACACTAAGTGACCCCCAGCATCTCCTTGATGCCCCATCTAAATACTTGGTCAGGAACAAAGGGCCATAACTCATGATGGGCAACATCGATGGCCAAAAATTTGCACCAGTTTTCAAACAAAAGGTTGGGCTCATGCGCACCCAAGGAATCCAACGGCAAAGCATCTACTCCTTCCTTTAAAAACCATTGCAAATACCAGATCTATGCTTTCTACACACTCACTGCTCTCTTTTGCCTATTCTGTGGCCATAAAAAAATGCTGGTGCAATGCATTTTACTCCAAAAGATAACCTGACACTGGACTGGAGGAGTGGAAGACTTGTCTGTATTTCAGTTAGACAAGGGTGCCATAAGTACAAACCTTGCTAAGGAAAAGCAAGTGTGTAATCAATGAAATCCATAAGTAAAAGCCACAAGTTCACCTTGCTAAAGATGGGAGTAGACTGTTCACTAATTGCCCAGCAGATGTAAACTTTGCTAACAGAAGGGCACACTGTGTTTAAAACCTCAAAGAGAACACACTGTTGTACCACCTGTAACCAGAAAGTGCAACTAATGCAAAGAGAGAGAAGAGCTCCTAAACAAAGTGCCAGATCACCAGGACCAGATAATATTTATCCTCGTGTTCTTAAGGAGGCTAGTGAGTACATATATAAACCCTTGGCAGATATTTTTAGTAAGTCACTGCGCACTGGAGAGATTCTTAAGGACTGGAAAATGGCAAATATCATCCCATTATATAAAAAGGGTGACAGGGCTGATCCAAGCAACTATAGGCCAGTAAGCTTAACATGCATCACAGGAAAATTAATGGAAGGAATTATTAAGGATAAGATTGAGCAACACATGGCAAAGACAGGAGTTATTCTGAACAGTCAGCATGGGTTCAGAAGAGGGAAGTTGTGTTTTACTAACATGCTGGAATTCTATGAGGAGGCAACAAAAGGATACAATCAAAGTGGAGCATATGATATTATTTATCTGGACTTTCTGAAAGCATTTGATAAGGTGCCACATGAGAGGTTGGGCATCAAATTAAAAGAAGTGGGAGTTCAGGGTGATGTTTTTAGATGGGTGCAGAATTGGCTCAGACACAGGAAGCAGAGAGTGATGGTACGAGGAACCTCATCAGAACTGGCCGATGTTAAGAGTGGTGTTGCACAGGGGTCAGTGCTAGGGCCGCTGCTATTTTTAATATATATAAATGATTTAGATAGGAATATAAGTAACAAGCTGGTTAAGTTTGCAGGTGATACCAAGATACTGTAGGTGGATTAGCAGATAATTTGGAATCCGTTACATCATTACAGAAGGACTTGGATAGCATACAGGCTTGGGCAGATTTGTGGCAGATGAAATTTAATGTCAGTAAATGTAAAGTATTACACGCAGGAAGTAAAAATGTTAGGTTTGAATACACAATGGGCGGCTGGAAAATCGAGAGTACACCTCATGAGAAGGATTTAGGAGTCATAGTGGACTCTAAGCTATCGACTTCCCGACAGTGTTCAGAAGCCATTAAGAAGGCTAACAGAATGTTAGGATATATAGCACGATGTGTGGAGTAAAAGTCCAAGGAGGTTCTGCTCAACTTTTAAAATGCACTGGTGAGGCCTCATCTGGAGTACTGTGTGCAGTTTTAGTCACCAGGCTACAAAAAGTACATAGCAGCTCTAGAAAAGGTCCAGAGAAGAGCGACTAGGCTGATTCCAGGGCTACAGGGGTTGAATTTTGAGGAAAGATTAAAATAGCTGAGCCTATACAGTTTAAGCAAAAGAATATTAAGAGTTGACATGATTGATGTGTTTAAAATTATGAAGGGAATCAGTACAGTGGATCGAGACTGTTATTTTAAAATGAGTTCATCAAGAACACGGGGACACAGTTGGAAACTAGTTAAGGGTAAATTTCGCGCAAACATTAGGAAGTTTTTCTTTACACAAAGAACAATAGACACTTAGAATAAGCTATCAAGTAGTGTGGTAGACAGAAAGACGTTAGGGACTTTCTAAACTCGACTTGATGCTAGTTTTGGAAGAAATAAATAGGACTGGTGAGCTTTGTTGGGCTGAATGGCCTGTTCTCGTCTAGAGCGTTCTAATGTTCTAAAGAAAGAAAAGAACCTGTGGTGGAGAAAGCCGACCAGGTAAAGAACAAGGCATTGTCTACAAGAAAACAAAACCATAAGTATACCTACTTTGATTGCAAGAAAAATGAATGGTAACTTTGTAGTTAGGATAAAGCAAGCTAATGTATTAAGGTATTTGTTTCTCTGTAATTGAAAAGTAATAACCTTTGTGAAGGATACGTTTTTAGTTGTTACAGAATGGAAAGTGAAAAAGAGATCCCCTTGCAAAACTACACCCATTACACAATGGAGGTCAGGATATAAAATATGGTCACTTGCATTAAGCAGTGTCCAAACTTTAAGCAATTAAAGGAAAGACCAGGTAAGAGGACTTTATTATACTGTCTTAACACCAAGAACATATACAATCTCTTGTTGTAGTTCTGCACAAGTACATATGAACCTGGATATTAAGGGTTAAGGTATCAAAACAGGCAGCACAGTGGCGCAGCGGTAGCACTGCTGCCTCTCAGTTAGGAGACCCAGGTTTGCTTCCTGGGTCCTCCCTGTGTGGAGTTTGCAAGTTCTCCCCGTGTCTGCGTGGATAATGGATGGATGGATGGTATCAAAACATTTTTAGACTAAATTATTATCTCACTCACTAAAGCTATATATAAAAAAAAAGTTTTTTGTAGGTATATACACTAAAGTTGTGATACATTTTGCCAAGCTAGACACCAAATTACATATAAATATTTAGAGTGAAAATATATGCTAACATTTTGGAGCAGGCATGTTAAAAATTTTCTGTCCTGTCGCATGCATCTTAATAGTTTATTAGAATATATATATATAACTATATCTGCAACACACACACCACCCAACTATAATATGCAAACACATAATATAAGTTCAAAATACTGGAACGCTGGCAGGCTTGTGATGAACAAATACTTCAATATAAAAGCAGCAAAAAAGCTACATTTTATTTCTAAATAATTTTACTGGAATACAATTAATTTAAAGCAAATACTTTTAAAGAGCATTTTTTTTTCACCTAAATCATAGGTGTCAGATATATTGGATTCCCTAGCCGAGATAAAAGCAATAAACCACTTACAATAACTTTATAAACATTAAGATTAAGCATTTATCTCTCTGTATGTTAACTTTACTAAATACAAACAGTGCCTTTGTTAGCATTTTACCCAAAAACAGTATTGTATTTCTAAATTGTGTACAAAATTGCAAACAAAATAAATAAAAAGTGCCATTACTTTCACATTTTAAACATAGTAACTAATCTATTGGCAAAAACTTTGTCCGACGAAACTGGAAAGCAATGCATATTAAATGCAACTCCATTCTGTCAAATCCTTCACAATGATGGCTCATGCATATGGTAATACATATGAGTGAACAGTAATCATTCAATCAAATGTTCATGAATATAATGGCAGGGACCAGGACTATTTTTTAATTGATAATCAGCAGATAATTGTGCTAAGACGGCATAAAGCTTAATTTAGTAACATTTTCTATCTCAGCAACTAACCACTAAAACATAAGTACTCATACAATGGGTCAAAGAGTTCATAATATTTTCAAGACTGCACTTTTATAATAAAAATGTGAAGCTGTAATAATTTTCAAAATTTTTATTTTCTCCACAACAATGACTTGCATCTCCTGAACATTTCAGGAATTTAAAAATAATCACATTTGCGATGTACTATAAGAATTACAAAGAAAGAAGGGGTTAGTGCTGCTCCCCATGGCTTTAGGAACCTGGTTATAGATCCTGACCCTGTTACTGTATGCATAAGTATGCTTGCGTGCCCATTGATGAGCTGGCACCACATTCACAATCATAATAGTCTGACAAAAAGACAAATGAGCTCATAAATAAACGATTAATTTTATTATGTATTTGTCACCAACTGGAGAAATATATAACAAAATAATCTTTTACAATACAATTTTATTTGAATTTAAAGATTTAAACCATTTTTACATTAACATTAAGATAGCGCTTCACATAGCTGCATATAGTTGTACTGAAAGTAGTTACTTTTGGTTATAAAATAAATAAAATGAAAAACAAAATGATTGGAGAACAAAAATAACACTGTAGGAATGATTTTCACTGTATTGCAGAAGTGACAAAGGCTTTACTAATAATTTATTTATTAATTTGCTGTAAGCATTGCATGGGGTTTTTATATTATAAACTGTTAATAGATGATTTGTCTAGACATAAACAGAAATGCATGCAGTTGATCATATATTCCATAAACATGTTATAAACTGATATTTAAAAAAAAAAAAAAAAGGAAAAAATGCGATCAAGCTTACAACCTGCAGACAGTCCATGAGGAATTTATTATTGACTAGCCAGTCCTGCTGATTGGGGCTCACTGTCCCAAAAGAATAAAACCAATCTTTCAGATGCCCTGAAGCACTGATTTATTTACTACACATTACTAATGTATAAGGGTTAAGACTTTGATACGGCCCTAGTGCTTGCTTTGATGTCTCTACAAAAAAAGAAATTGTAAGGGGGGTTAGGGGATAGGGGACGTCAATTCAGTGCTTCAAGCATAAAAGGTTGTAAGAATATACAGTATAAAATATTATAATGCTTCTGCTACAACATGAATTCTAAAGATCTTTTCTGGTAAAAATCATTGTCTTAAACAATAAGAACTTTATTTGCATGTCTAACAAAATTTACTGTAGTATGTAGTACTAATGTAATGATGATGCTCATGGAAAATATGAAATTTTGATCATTTTGGGTAAACTACTGTACAATTTATATAGCATGTAAATTCAAACCAATAACCTTTTCAACAGAAGAATCTATCTTTTTGACAAATTCCATTGAAGTATATAATTTATTAGTCATTAGTAATCATACAACATAGTAAACAATGCAATTTATAAAATTTAAATTATATTCACTTTTATTTCTAACTTCCATTAAAAATATAATAATAAACTTCTCCGATTTAAACAAAATACAGAATTGAAATTGGATTAAGTGGCTTTAAGAATGTTATGCTAGTGGTATAGTATTTGCCCTTGGTATCATTTTTAACATGTGGTATAGGTTAAATGAAATTTACATTTTCAATAAGCACAAGGAAACATGGTTCACCCAGTTGCTGCTCCAATTGTGAAACCAACGCCAATAGATATGCTGTCATTAATATTTTGTCCTGCAGCTGATAAAACTAACAGAAGTAATGTTGTTCTGAGGGCTTCTTTTAAACTCTCACTTCAGATATTTGTATTAGTTTTGTTGTGTTTGCAATATTAGTTTTTGTGCAAAACAAAGTCAAACGTGAACTGGACATGCAGTTCTGCTAGCTGAATTAGGCCCTCTCAACCATATGTGAAAAGATATCCAGTATACTGAGAGAGGTTTTCTATTTACTACACACATATTGTTCAGGCAGCATTATTGAAACCAACCTTTTTTTCTTTTAAAAAACAGTCAGATGATAAAACTGAACACCTGATTCAATATTATTATCTGCCTAGTGACCATCAAGGGAAGACCAAATAGTGGAATTCCAGTTCCAAGGAGAAGAAGAACAAAAGCCAGCAGATACTGTACATACACAAGTTGCAGGCCTTAATAGGAACAGTACTTAATCTTAGAAAAGTTGGACTCAGAGAAGGTACACAAGCATGACTCAGGTCAGAGAAGAGCAATCACATTTTTTTAGTATTCATTGAGCGCTGCTATGGGGTAGCATTCCCATTACATATTTTTCTTTAAATATCGTACCGTGGGAGCATGGACACTGCCACTCTAAGCAAAAGGCTAGGACAGTGAAAAGTTAATTTATTCTGAGAGCAGAGGGAAAAGCTTTCAGGAGAGGAAATGATGCTTGGTGGTGTTTAACTTATAATGTTTGTTCTTTAACTGCTTCTTCCCCAATTCTGATCTTTCATCAATGTTCTGGATTGAAAAAAACATGTTGACAGGAAACTGTACTGGTGCACTTCACTAAAACTGAAAGGTCTGCTCCTGTCTGTAAACTGTTGTGGCATCTTAATTCCTATTTAAAATTGAGGGTGTTGAAGGTTTTGACAGACAACATGGTTTTTAGATTTAGGGTAATAATGTGATTGAAAAGACTGAACAAACATATTTGTTGTGAAACAACTGCTGGCAGACTGCTTCTTTTAATTCCAGAAATCAATTTTAGATTTAGAACATAAAAGCTGATCTTTTTTTGCCTTAGATTTACAACATATCTAGGCAGTGTAGCCTGACATTTCAGAGTAGTACTATCTAATGGATATGACAACACAGTGATTAATTACTTGAAATTCTATTAAAAAAAATAGTAAACAGCAGTTAGTGTACTCTTTTCTTCCTGAAGCCTGCATCTGCAATATCTTATTTTCTTTTCAAGTGGCCCCCTTGCCATTTCTTTTTTGCCCTTATTCACTTACACGTCGCTTAACACAGAAGCATGTAGAGCTTTAAAAATCAATAGAATGACACAAGTGGAGCTTAGATAAACCTGACTTTTTTTAAAGATGCACCTATAGAAAGCATGGCACAAATCAATGCTTTTTGCAGATAATGAAACACAAAGTAGAAATCTGTATATCTGGGCATTAAGGTAATCCCTATTTTATAAACACAAAACAAAGAAGATTACACTTAATATAGCTACCTTCTAAAATCACATGAAAAATTAAGTTAACCAGCAGACAATACCATATAAGTAAAAAAAAAATTAAAACACTTTCTACAACTACCATTGTCTTCATCTTACATATATGTATATATTATATATTTAATAAACAGATCTCAAAAAGAAATTACCATATTTTCAGAAAGTATCATCACCACAGCAGTTTGCAAAAGATTCAGACTTTATATTATACCATTAGGAAATCTTAATCAGTTCACACCAAAGATTATCACATGAAAGCTTTAGCAAATCACAACATGAAAAAAATTTTAAAAAAGGACATAGCAGGAAAGGATGTAAGGAAGGATAGTTTATATACACAACAGGAGTGTGTGCCTTGTCTCAGATGCACACTACATACAGTTGTAGCATTGCTAACTGTTCACTGTGGCTATGAGACAAACGCTGTTGTGGCAAGACAGAAAGTAGAATCAAAGTTCAATAAACACAAGTGATCAGGGGGAGGATAAATTTGACTAATAGTGCCATACTTATTTATTTCCACAGTAAGACAAGGCACCTTTATAAATACAACGTATCAGTAAATACTACTTTAAGCTTAAATAATTTTTCCAAGATTAGATTTATAGGTTTATGACATTATTACATACCTTGTTCACAAATCTACAAAAGAAAATACTACATTTTGCTAGGCTTAAACTGTATAACAAAAACGTCCACCCATCCACTTTCTGAACTCGATCGATTCATCACAGGGTTGTAGAAACTAGAAGCATAACCAAAGAGCACCAGGCAAATGTTATTCTAAGAGCAAAAACCATACATCTAAAAGCCCCGAATGACTTTAGACTTTTTGCCTTAACTTCTAAAGTCATGAAGTCCTTTGAGATTTTGATTAAGTGGGAGCTGCTAAATACTAAATACTAAACTCAGGCCAATCTGGACCTTTACCAATTTGCATACAGAGCAAAAAGGATAATGAAGGACATTACTGCTATACTTTGGCATCTGCCATATAAGCACTCGGTCAAACACCCAAAGAAGGCTGCTTTTTATCGATTTCTCATCTATTTTTAAAGCAATTCAACTTCACATTTTAGATGGGAAGCTGATTGATAAATTATGTTTAGACCCTAACTTGATGAGATGGATTCTACACTTTTTAACTAATGGAATACAAAGAGCGAGTGCTGATTGCTGCTTCTCTGACAACCTTACATCACACACTGAATCACCTCAAGGCTACTGTCTGTGTTTTGTTCTATTAAGTTTGTATACAAATGATTGCAAGACTTTATGTAAGGACAGGTAAATCTTAAAATTAACAGAAAGCTCTGTAATTGCAAATGTATTACAAAATAAGGAGGACAAGCACAGATCTTTGTTGATTAGTTTGTTCAGTGATGTTATTGTTTTTTTTTATGCTGAATATCTCTAAAGACCAAGGATTTTGGGTATTCCGCTCTGTTCTCTCTCTCAACAATAATAAAAGTGCAAACTATAAACATTGTGAAGCACTAGGAGTACTAAAGAGTAATCACGAATAATGGACTAACCCTTAATCTCAATTTTAAAAAAATAGTGAAGTACTAAGAATACTAAAGAGTAATCATTGATAATGGATTTATTTACCTTTAGTCTTAATAAAGAACAAATCTAGATGAGACACAAATGTCTGCTTTTTCTAAGGAAGCTAAATTGTTTTAAAGCAGGAAAAAACTATAATGACAAAAAAAAGTCCCTAATTAAATAACTTGTCACAATTAAGGTGTATACTGTAGGTTGGTTTGGAAACCTTAGAATTAAGAACAAAAACTGTCTAAACAACACTATTAGTTTGATATACAGATAGGTTTGCCCACTGTTGCTGCAGATTCTTCAACCATGAGCCACCTCTCAATGATGCCTTGCCCATTTAATCCTGGAAAACCTCTTCGTGTTAAATGGTGGGGCAGTGGTATAGATACCTCCCTGCCATCAGGTGCTGCTGGCCTTGGGATTGATTTCTTCTTCATATTATTTCTACTCTGTGCTCACCACAAAGGGTCCTGTAATCAAATCCTACCACTGTTCTTACAAGCCACATACTCCCCAGCTTTTATCACTCCTTATTAGCCACAACCAGAAATTTACCTCTTCTAAATCCTTTGCCAGCTCTTTCAATATATTCCTTAGCTTTGCTCCTGTTACTCCAACACCCCTCAATAGATGTTGGATAGATGTTCCTATAAAGCTTCATCAGGCCACTTCAGCCTATTAGATGGATACCTCCTATTCTCCCTGAAATCAGCCACCAGCTCTGAGTATTTCTGGCTTTTCCCTTCATAGACCTCCTTTACCACATTCCTCCCATGGGATACACATGTCAATAATAATAACTGCTCTGGCTTGTTGCAGACCATATAAGGACACTGCGCCTTATTGTATAGGGTGGTCCAGATCTAATTATGCAATTTTCATTACGTTTAACTTAAGTTTATTACATAGAAAATCACCCAAAAATTCCGGACCATCGAGAAGTGTGTGAACTGACGACATGAAGATTCATCCCCGCATAAATCAAAGTCATCCAGACAATCTGGATCTGCATAATTAGATCTGGACCACCCTGTAGGTATATTATGTATTTGTGAAATCAAAGCTGCTGGTTCAAATCTACTCTAAGACAGCAGTCATATTAGTAATAAAAATGTTGATTTACAACAGCCCTCTCTCGTGCTCTATAACAAACAAGTCAGAATGAAAGTCAACTCGATTTTGTCAGAAAAAATCCACACAATGTTTTCTTTCCTTGATTGTTTGCCATCAAGTTGCAGATTAAGGTTCCCAAAGGGTCAAGTTCAATATATTTAAGAACTTTTTTTTTTTTTTTTAATTCCCAGAGTTATAAGCATGCTGAATTCTAAAAGTCACAGAAAACCTATTGAATTCTGAATTTTTTCTGTGCAGTAAAAGAGTTAATTATTATTTGTGGAAATCTTATAAGTGTGTACTGATTATAACAATGGCTGTCATAAGTTGTCTCTAAGCATATTTTTTTATATTTGTGTAGCAGTGTCTTATGTTTTGTACTTTCCTTTTGGAAACAATTTTTCCTCTGAGATAATAAAGTTTACCATACCTAACCAAGTAAAACCTGAAAGTCAGACCACACACCCACATGCATGCTTCACTCAGACACAGGGTCACCACAAAACCTAACCTGCACATTTTCAATAAATGCAAAAGATTAAATAAAGGAAAAACATGGAACCAATAGACACAGCAGATAGATGGCAGATAGGTCAAAGCTGCAACAAAAAACATTTCATTTTTTATAGTAGATATGAAAACAACTTATGGCAGCATTTGGCACAAGGCAGGAATCAAGCATGGACAAGGCTCTAACCCACTGCGGGACACAATAAATGATACATATACAGTATGCCTACACACTTACAGCTGGCCAATCTTGTGTCATCGATAAATCTAGCACACGTGTGACATTGTTGAAATAGAGATGTAACAATACACAGGCCTTGCATCATGATACATACCTATTTAAAGATAACATATTTTAAATATTTTTTCTCACAATACTTTTGTAATTAACATGGAAGTCCCCAGACAACAGATTCATGTGTCTATAATTTAGGTTATAACCCTGACCACCCCATTTGCTTTCTCCTGCTACTTTGGAAATCAGTGCTTGTATCAGAAAAAAATGTGACACATAAAATACAAGAGACAAAAGCAAAATCGGTCAATACAGAAAAAAAAAATAAAGAAGAATTGCAGTTGGTGGAAAAAGCATTTTACTCCCTGCACAGAAACCTTCTAATGTTGTAACATGAAATCATTGTAAATATTAATTTACACTTTACAGTTTAATTTCAGAAGTCCAGATGGAAGTTCAGTACACACTTTAAAATCTGTAAAAACCAACTAGGTGGTGTTTATGGGAACCTGTGGTGCTTGCCTGCTTCAAAAATATAATTACAATCTTTCCACTGACAAAGAAAACAAATGACAACTGTCCCAATGACTATAGACTAGTAGGGTGTGCTGGCACTGTAATAAAATGTGTAGACTGATACTGGGGCAATATTAAATGTAACATTCCCGATGGATCACCTCCAGTTTGTATAACCTTACAATCTGTCCACAGAGGATGCCATATCCCTGATACTTGGTTATTACAAGAGTAATAAAAACTTGCCATACCAGAGTATTCCTTATGGAATATAGGTCAGGATATAACAAAATTGTACCATGAAAGCTAATCACCAGTATCATAGATTGGGGGCCATGTGCACCCCTCTGCAACTGGATTTTCCAATTCCTAAATTGCAGACACCAGCAAGTGCAGATTGGTGGCATCACTTTCACTATGTGGATGCTCAAAACAGATGTAGTACTTTCTTGATTATGACTGTTTGGCCAGACACAGTGCCAAATCCATTTTTAAACCACCATTAACGGCTAGATAACTAACTAATTAATCAGCAATTTGCCTTCTGACATAATGGTGCTAGGACAATAAACTTTCCCTTATTATCATTAAACCGCAGCAGCAGGTCAGAAGGAATACCATACACCAGAGACGATGTTGGGTAAAGGGCCAGCAGCTGTACTATCACTGATGACCGGAAGTAGGTACAACACAGCCCAGCTATCACCAAGAAGGCTTACTAAAGCCTTATTTCTAAAGTCCAGATGTCCAAAAGCTCACTGTCAACAGGTACAGAATGGAGTCTATTCTCAATGTCTGGATTACTTCCTGGTACAGCTCCTGCTTATACAGTGCATCCGGAAAGTATTCACAGCGCATCACTTTTTCCACATCTTGTTATGTTACAGCCTTATTCCAAAATGGATTAAATTCATTTTTTTCCTCAGAATTCTACACACAACACCCCATAATGACAACGTGAAAAAAGTTTACTTGAGGTTTTTGCAAATTTATTAAAAATAAAAAAACTGAGAAATCACATGTACATAACTATTCACAGCCTTTGCTCAATACTTTGTCGATGAACCTTTGGCAGCAATTATGGCCTCAAGTCTTTTTGAATATGATGCCACAAGCTTGGCACACCTATCCTTGGCCAGTTTCACCCATTCCTCTTTGCAGCACCTCTCAAGCTCCATCAGGTTGGATGGGAAGCGTCAGTGCACAGCCATTTTAAGATCTCTCCAGAGATGTTCAATCGGATTCAAGTCTGGGCTCTGGCTGGGCCACTCAAGGACAATCACAGAGTTGTCCTGAAGCCACTCCTTTGATATCTTGGCTGTGTGCTTGGGGTCGTTGTCCTACTCAAAGATGAACCGTCGCCCCAGTCTGAGGTCAAGAGCGCTCTGGAGCAGGTTTTCATCCAGGATGTTTCTGTACATTGCTGCAGTCATCTTTCCCTTTATCCTGACTAGTCTCCCAGTTCCTGCCACTGAAAAACATCCCCAGAGCATGATGCTGCCACCACCATGCTTCACTGTAGGGATGGTATTAGCCTGGTGATGAGCGGTGCCTGGTTTCCTCCAAACATGACGCCTGGCATTCACACCAAAGAGTTCAATCTTTGTCTCATCAGACCAGAGAATTTTGTTTCTCATGGTCTGAGAGTCCTTCAGGTGCCTTTTGGCAAACTCCAGGTGGGCTGCCATGTGCCTTTTACTAAGGAGTGGCTTCCGCCTGGCCACTCTACCATACAGGCCTGATTGGTCGATTGCTGCAGAGATGGTTGTCCTACTGAAAGGTTCCCCTCTCTCCACAGAGGACCTCTGGAGCTCTGACAGAGTGACCATCGGGTTCTTGGTCACCTCCCTGACTAAGGCCCTTCTCCCCCGACCGCTCAGTTTAGATGGCCGGCCAGCTCTAGGAAGAGTCCTGGTGGTTTCGAACATCTTTCACTTATGGATGATGGAGGGCACTGCGCTCATTGGGACCTTCAAAGCAGCAGAAATTTTTATGTAACCTTCCCCAGATTTGTGCCTCGAGACAATCCTGTCTCGGATGTCTACAGACAATTCCTTTGACTTCATGCTTGGTTTGTGCTCTGACATGAACTGTCAAATGTGGGACCTTATATAGACAGGTGTGTGCCTTTCCAAATCATGTCCAATGAATTTACCACAGGTGGACTCCAATTAAGCTGCAGAAACATCTCAAGGATGATCAGGGGAAACAGGATGCACCTGAGCTCAGTTTTGACCTTCATGGCAAAGGCTGTGAATACTTATGTACATGTGCTTTCTCAGTTTTTTATTTTTAATAAATTTGCAAAAATCTCAAGTAAACTTTTTTCACGTTGTCATTATGGGGTGTTGTGTGTAGAATTCTGAGGAAAAAAATGAATTTAATCCATTTTGGAATAAGGCCGTAACATAACAAAATGTGGAAAAAGTGATGCGCTGTGAATACTTTCCAGATGCACTGAAGACCTGTAAAGCACCACGAAGGTGGAACATGGCTTCCTTCTGTCCACTATGTATGTAAAACACATTTAGCATTAAAAAGGATATCAGTATTATTACAGATCTTAATCATCCTGCACAGTCACTTGTCTTCCTCCATCATTCAGATAAATAAAACATTTGTACTTTTATTACTTCATTCAAAAACAGCACTTATCCGCAAGTCAATAAGTTTACTCGAGCCACTGAAACTGACAAATTCTTCAGTGTATTTGATGTCATATATTATATATAAGACACACATAATATTTTAATGTATAGTGCTGTATTCATTGTTTGTTGTTGGCATTGAACACTTATAGAAGATATGGAAGTAAAAATTTCAAAGAACTTCATGCACTTCACACTGAATTTGAAGTTTAAAGATGAAGATGCACATTTAATATTTCTTTTATATATTATTAACTAAACTTTTTCTTGTGCATATAGTATTACTTTGATCTGCAAAACAAATAAATACAGAGCATTTTATTCTACTGACAATTAAGTACACATTGAACACAATAATATAAAAAATCCTATGCTATGCCAGCAAATACACTGCTAGGAAGTAGTAAAAACCTGTGGATGCAGTACACAGCTATGATGTCCATATTCACTTGTCACTTTACTAATGATATCAGACAAGGTCTCCAGTATTATTGTGAGCGACTGAAAATATCATTGTGTTGCCATGCTCTCCTATTTTTAAGGAAGACTCACAGACACATAACAATGCAGATAATTTTTTTGCTATTGATACAGTAGCACAGTTACCATTTTTTTTTTTCAGAAAATCATGTGTACTGTATTTCCTATTGTCCCAGCATGAGAAGATTTTAAAAAAACACAACATAATACTGTATCTCTTTTATGCTGGAAGCAATGAACAGTACTTTATCTTTATAAAAAAACTCTATGAAAAAACTCAAAAGAGGTATCACATTTATCATTATCCTCTTTTTGTCATTATGAGAAAGTACTGCTACCATTAATAGTTGCTACTATTGAATGGGACATCATAATTAAATGATTGGTGTTCTGCATTCTTGTGGTTGGTTTTCATTGTAAGCTTTGCTTTGTGAAATGCCTTGTGGTTATGTTTGCTAAATAATTTATAATAATAATTCTTTACATTTATATAGTGCCTTTATCACTACTTGAAGTGCTCTGAAATAGCCTAATTAAAAAAAAAAACAATTCACCTGGTCAAAAAAAAAAACATACAGGTGAAAATGACATTCTCATCTAAGATCACACATTAAGGTACAAAATAATTAAACAGTCTGCCCTACAGCACGTTCATTCAAACACCTACATTCATCCACACCCAAATTCAGAACTGTCCAAATATAAACATTTTAACAGTACTTTCCTGATTCTCAGAAATATTCCTCAGTTGCAAGTGCAAAGCACATCATAAAGCTCCTCAAGGCTTGCCTGAGGTAAAGCTAAAACACTTCAGAAACCACCTTTAGCTGCATTTAAACACAAACTGGTCAGCCTAGCTGCAACTAATAGTAAACAAAGTATGTAAATTATTGAAAATTAAAGGAATTCCCCACAAAGCAAATTGATCACTATCATTTGCACATTCAAGGTGTTTTGCCTAGATGGAAATAATGCATGCACAAACACATACAATTTTATTAAGAGCTCCAAAAAAAGCAAGCAAGCAGCACAATACTTTTCACTCAGCATGCAAGTGCTCTCACTAAACTAACTAGGGAGGTCCTGAAGGACATGCTGAATTAAATCTTAATAAAGTCATTTTCAAAACTACAAGGGGATTTTTACAAGTAAAACTGGTTTAATTACAGCATATCTAATGTACAGTAGAGTTTATTCCCATCGCAAAAGTTCCCTCAAAAGCTAAAAATACAGAAAAGAACCAGCAGCCCCAGATAACGATTAGCTTCCATCATCATGGGTATTCCACTGATACCATCAATAAGCAAATTCATTAAACTCTAATTGTACCTTAGTAGTCTTTAACAAGGCATTGAACAATACATAAAAAAATAAATGAATAAGTAAAATAAACAAGTTAACATGAGCTCCTCTCATCTACCTCACACCACCAAGGTCCTACACTATTTCAACAGAAAGTGCAATATTAATGACTGTTAATATTAATTAATATTAATAACTGAGAGTTAATCTTTTTCCCCCAGATCCATGTGACATCAAATGATAAAATGTTTATGGAGGCCAATATCAATACTTTTCACTGTTCAGCAACACTGATTTGCCATCATTTTAAGGTACAATTCTTTCTGCATATTTTAACTTAAGCTACTGAATTGTTGTTGCTGGTCTTGCTCCAGTACATGAAAAAATCTGAATATGTAAAAAGATCTGTGAAAGAAAGAGTGTAGGATTTGGGATACCTACACAAACATAACATTTAATATGTGTAGAGTTTCAACTCCTTCTGCTCACTGGGTTCTTTAATGCTTGGGGATAATTTCAATAAAGAGTTTGTATGTGCACCTTTCTGTCTACGGTATGTTAATCACTTCATGCATGGCTGCTGCGAGTCCCATACTTATATCTTTTGATAGTCATGTATTGTCCAATTTACCTTATCCTTTTTGAAGCAGTATGGTCTAAACCATTTCTTAACTGTATTTCCTTGCATGAATAGATAAAAGCTTACAAGATTGTGCTGCAATTATTTTTTAGGCCCCAGCACGTTTTTAGTAGCATCAAGGTTAGCTACTGCATTAAGTACAAATATAGATCAATACTGCTGGTTCAACATAAGCTGTTTGCAGAAATAACCTGGAATCATTTCAGCTTAGCCAGAGGCACTAGAACGAAAACAAAAGCTTAGGACTGCTGTCTATGCTTTTCTTATGTACACAAGCACTGCCAATATTGAGAAGCTGCAGTGTGAAGCTTTAAATCTTCTAGTCTGTGTAAAAAAGATAATGCAAACATACGGTGACCTCACTATACTCACATACTTTATGTACAAGCGTCAAGTAATTTATGTACTTATTCCATTATCTCCAACAATATTCACCATTTATTTTATCTTTTCAAAGAAACTGTAATAAATGTGAAACAGTTCAAAGTAAAACAATCACAATACTACAAACTGAGAAGTACTAAAGTATTAAACGTGCTATCCAAAAAGTATAACTTCTACACAGCCAAATACAGTACAGTATTTTTATATTATAAATACATATAAATATATATACTGTATAAACACACACACACACACACATATATATATATATATATATATATATATATATATATATATATACACACACACACACACACAGATATACAACTTTTGTAACTCGATCATTTAAACTTTATTTGTTGTTGCCTGCGTGGGTCTGCACAATCTCCCCTGTCAATGTAGGTTTCTCTCTGAGTATTCCAGTTTTCTCCCAGATCAGATTCATTTTAGGATGCTAGAAGCTGTGTACAGGTATCACAGGATAATTGTGGTTTATCCACATAGTCAAACACTATTTGTTCTAATATTGATTCTTAAGCCAATTTCAACAGTTTGCTTTAAACCATCAACAACAGAAGGCACAACCACCTGGTTATCACGTTCGACCTTTGTAATCAGGTGTTCCTAATTTGTTTTTACTTTTTTATTATCACCCAATAACTTCAATATTCCAGCATTACATTGCATTATGTGGGTTTGAAAATGTTGTTATTCAATACATTCAAAGAACTTGTGAACATTACTGCATCAATGTATTTTATGAATGAGTGTGTAGCCCTTCATAATTACTAGGATGAAAATTCTTTTTATATTTTAAATGAATAATAAATGAAAAATGACACTGACAGTTACATTTAATGATACTGTCCTGCATACCAACAGCTCTTGGTCTCCTTCAATACCTCACCTTGCCATGATTAAATCATTTGGAACAAGCAATGAAGGTTATTAGATTAGTTAAATAAGCACTTTATATATATATATATATATATATATATATATAAATTATATATATATATATATATATATATATATACACGCACACACACACACACACACGAGTTTCACATTAATGTGGAAATCTGTATACACAGTCCCTTCACCACTGTACCACAAACTCCATGTGTTAATGAGTTAATGCTAGTATACTAATAAAGCTAAACTCACTGGAAAAATAAAAGATTAAACATCTGAAAAAATATGAATACAAAATATTTTTTTCTTTTTACTCTTTCTATTTGCATTTCAACTACGTGAAAATCAAAGCATATTTGTTTTTCCATACATAAATATTTTTTTTTTATCAATGATGGCCTTTATTGGCCTTTGGCAGAGTTTTAAAATAAAATCGTGGATAATCTGTGTAAACTGAGTAGAAAAGGGAATTGAATACCATAAGAATTTTGAGACTGGCATGGCTCAAAGGTTCTCTTATTAATAAGTACTACTTCAACATGGTCATTGTGACATCATTATCAAATAGCTTCAGTTTCTCTTATGATGTAAATGAAATTTTTGAACAACTGCTTTGATGATGTGTAGATCTTACTTTTTATGCAAAATACAGTCACAGGTACAGTGGACTATAGACAAAAGTGACAGCATTTTGTACTGTTTGAGCTGATGAATGATCAACATCCCTCAGTGAAGTAAATGGACGAATATGAATATTTGTCTTAAAGAAGTATATAACAGTATAAAACAAACGATTATACTAAGAAAAATAAAAAACACTAAGAGTATAAAAAGCAGCAAAAGAACAAATATCACCTTATTACATCCATTCACATCTTCCACATTATTAAACTACAAAACTATCTAGCCCTTACATTTTACGTTCTGCATCCTTTTGCATGCCAGGTCAGTCACCCTGGCTTGTTGGTTGAAATACTTTCTAAAAGTAACTTAAGGTAGAAAAATGAGACTTGTAATAAACATTTGAAGAAAATGTAATAAAAAGTGTTTTAACAATTTACAAGACAAACTGTGATCTAGTAGACACTTTTATCCTAGGATAGACTTGCAGAATGTTTTCATAAAGTCATGACCACAGCCTACCTGTACTTTGTCTCTGCCTTTTGCAGGTTGCCAATCTGTATATTTACATTTATAAAATACTGCATAAGGCCCAATGTATTGTCTTTAAATTAAGGTTGTGGCAAGCTTTTGTTTTAGATGAAAATGAAAAAACTGAGTTAAACATAACCAAGTACTTCTCTCTTCCACTTTTCATATTTCCCTTTCTAAACCACAGCTACTATTAGGCACTGCTTTAACAATATATTGTACAACCATCTAATTAGCTAGTCATGCACATGATATATTTACACAAAAAATATATGTATACAAAATAAAACACTTTAAATTGTTAATAATATGTTTTGTTTGTTATTTCTTGAAGCATACACTCTGAAATCTGGTCCAAAAATAAAAAACAAAAAATGAAACTACAGTGTTTCATTCTAAATAATATTTTGAGTTAATTCCTGCTTTGTTTAAAATATTTAAATAATATGCTTACTCACTGATTATATATTCAGTTTGCCCGTTAATAAATGACAAGGGTTTGCCTTTTATTTTTCCCCAAAGAGAAACAGCAAAGATCTGTGCTCTACTGATTTTACATATTAAGGTTCTGGTTCCTCTTCAAAAAATTTTTTAAATTAGCCAACTAAAAAGAATTGGGAAAAAAAAAATCAAATCACATAAAATTGGTTGCTTCTTTGCAGGATACATTACTATTTACTACAAAATTTAAACATTATCAATAGAGTAACATAATATTTATTTATTTAAATATTTTAACTGAATAATACCTTGTGAAACAAATTAGAGAAGAAAAATCTTAACAATGAACTAAAGAAATGAGAAATGTGCATTGAAAGTAGGTCAAACTTCTCATGATGTCCTAAATTTCAACAAACAATGAAATTTTACAAACTACAGATTGACAAAAGAATTAGGCCATCTAATAAAAGAACTTATTTTAAAAAATGTAATAAATCTCAACATACTTTTTTTTTTTTTAACACTGATGGAATGTTCACCTCTATGGTATTCTTGTTAGATAAGCTACATTCTGCAGCAGAAAAGCATATGAGGTGAAACCACAGTCATGTGTAAACAAACCAAATAAAAAGCAAGCAAAAAGTCAAAACACAGTAAAAACAATAACAAATACATATTTCAGAGCATAAATGGTTTTTAACTCTTGTTAACACAGATAACAAAAAATTTACTAAATACTGCAGTGAAATCAAAGAGCACAACAACTCAGCTTCTGAGCTTGTTGCTAGTTTTGCCGAGTTTCCACATTTTCACCATGTATTTGTAGTTAATGCCTAGATACCCTGCGAATTCAGTAAAATAAAATGGTAAAGTAAAATTGAATATTAATAATAATAATAGTAGTAGTAGTAATAAAATTATAACAAAGACAAAATTTTAAAAAGCTGTTGACATCTGTACTGCAGTGGACTGTCATTCTCTAAAGTGCTGGTTTTGGCCTTTTTCTAAAACTGAAAGAAAATCAGAAAACCAGAACCTACCTTCAAAAAAAAAGAATGCATAGATGTCAAATAGTTTTACATAAAGGATTATATGTTTGAACACAATAAACTAATATACTATATATATATATATATATTTGCTGTATTGCAGACATACTAGTACAACTACACTTTATAATAATAAGTATAATTTTATAAAGTTAATGCACTCTAATCAGACACTATCAAATATAAAGTTTATTTTGCTAAAATAAACTTTAAGAGATACACAACATAAAAAGCTAAACATTAATATTTTAATATTTATGGATTTGAAGACAAACACACAAAGCACATTATTTCAATTCCTGAATTTTAGGAAAAGCTCATTCTGCTATTGACCTATTGTGCTCTTTCATTATATAAATGTCCAAACAACATGTTGCTCAAATGTTTTTGAAGCCCTCAGAAATTAAAGACTGGATACTGATGTAACCTGAGTTTTGAGATCCCTGTTTCTCAGTTGAACACTTTCTGCAGATTTATGGATTATTTATACAACCATCAATATACATATTTCATCATTATTATATTAACGTCCCTATAGTAGCATCTTTATGTTTATTAATCTTGAAAGCATGGAACTGTTATTTGATGCAACAATTTTGCATGGCTGAGACTATGCTGTTAAAGCCAAAGACATTGGTTGCTAGTCTCATGATTGGAAATTACTGTTACATGCGACTTCACCCCACTCTCCCTATTAGGTAGCAACGCAGCATCTGTGCATTAGATTATAAATCAAATCAAACGTTATTTGTGGATTTGTAGTTTAGTTAGTTTCTTATATTGTTTAGATTTAATTTCCCCTACCTGCTTGCACTCTTTAGATGGTAACACTTTTGCTTGGTCCCAACTTCAGTTCTGTTTCATCCTCGTTTTTGGCACCTTTCTTAGTGCCAATGGTAACTAAAATGCACTTCTGCAAAGACTTTAGTGCTAGAACACATTTTTGTTTCATTCACTATACATTTGGTTAGTGTTTCTAGATAGTCATCTTGTGTTCTCTAATCTCCCAGTATAAGACTCCCACCCATCTATTAAAATTTCATTATCGTCTGTTCTGTTTGATGTCATCTTCTGATTACACAACCTTGATCAATTGCAATAAGATAACAAATATTAATCACAAGAATGGTGGGGTTTCTGTATGAAATGCTAATGGATGTGCCACCATTCTTGAATTAGAAGATTAACTTAAATTTTGCACATATACAAACTATAACGCATCTATTTTGCTCTTAAATTGCTGTAATGAATGTGCAGAAGTTCAGGATATAAACCTGAATAAATAACAACTAGCTTACATTAAAAACAGTAACACAGCTATATGCCTAACATTCAGAGGGCTATAATATAAACAGTATTCTGATTCGCTCATTGATATTCATTTCAGGAACAGATGAGATAGATTAAGAATTTTAATAAAAGTAATCCAAGATGAGCAAAGATTATGTGTATTTACTGAAGCCAAAGATAAACATTCACAAATATAACCACATTAAAACGCAGACTTATTGGGGGCTTATGTGTAAACGGTTTTGACATTAGCTTAAGTACAATAATTATTTTTTTATTAATTTATGTTGTTTCTTCTTTATAAAGATAAGGGGATGATAACATTGATGCTTGTGCAGAATTCAATATTGATTTACTGCTGCTGATGGCACTGTCTTTTAGTAATTCTTATAAAGCACAACAATGACAAGAATGACCCTACTTTCTGTGACCGTAGTCACTTACTGGGCTAATAACTAATAGCTCAGGCAATGACATTTTGCTTTTTCAAACAGTATTTCAAAGCATTCCAATTTATAAACTTACAACACCTATAATACAAAATAAAAACTGTGTAGTTGCTCAGTGAAAATATCCCATCTGGGATTCATGCTTGCATCAATGTTCATGCACAAAAACTTTATTTTGTTACTGTTAACCACCCTAGATTCTCAGTTTAAATTAAGAAAATTAGTAAAGCTGTTATAAATTAACAAACAGGAGGTAGCTTAAATCCATATAAATACAGTATATAGCAGAAGGATAATTTACACTTTGTCAAAATGATTTTAGAAACTGTCTTTCACTTTTTGAACTAAAACAGATGTTTCTATTTTTGGAAGCACTGTGGTTAGCAATTGGATTAAAGAATGTAATATAAATTACAAGCAAACGCATTAATGCTATGTGATGAGGCCAAAGCAGTCTCCAAAGAAGGTCATGTATGGAAAAGGGTTATATGATGCAAAATAAAAAAAAAAAAAAACACAAAGCAGGTAATACACAAGGAGTTAAAGCAATCTACAATGACAATAAAATGAACAAACCTTAAGCCAAGCCTTCCTTTACAATAATACATCTTTGACTTCTTATAGGGTGGCTAATTTATTTGCTTAGAAATAAAAAGGACTTGAAAAAAACAACTCTACCTCCTGTCATTTGCCTGTAACCACAATGACCAATCCTAATGATCCATTGTGAATATTACGTTCACAACAAGACCCCATTGAGAACTACTTCCAGTGCTGGTCTTGACACTACTGCCCAGGTCAAAAATGATGTTGGGACTTCCTGGAACCATCTTTCTAGAACTCTCCCTTGCAGCCACAGATGTCTCTGCAATTCTGGTCCTCACAAGCCTACCCCGGGTATTTACAAGATGAACATGTATAACATATTGAATATTTTCAGCTGACACCTAATGCATTGGTTTGTGTTGATGAAGAAGTAAGTTCAATCCCTGGTATGAAGGCATAGCATCCCTAGCAGTGGTTGCCACCAGAGCATCTAATGGCTCAATGCTTGCCCTGTATTATACTTTACTCCTTGCTACTGCAGTATCCGCCAGGTCCTTTTAACACTTAAAATGGGAAGCGAGACCAGAAAGTGATATAAAGTCAAATTGCCCACCGTGAGTTTATAAAGTGTGAACCACTAAAACATTTGTGTAAAGAAGTTCATGAAAGACTGATAAAGAACAAATTGAAAATGCATCATACAAACAGTCACTCCCATGCTTTATTAGCTATAACAGCTCTATCCAAATTCTGAATTTTCCAAAAACCTACATGACAAACACAACTGCATTACTAGATTATATTTTATTGGGTGTTGACAAGAGCATACTTAAGACATATACAGTACATTTCATAAACTTAGGACAAAGACCACTTATTCCCAAAAGGTTTTCCCTGAACCACAAATGCATCCTGCACAAAGGAGCATAACCTACTGCATTTGGAAACAAAAGGGTAAACACTGAAAGCATAATTTAGTGCCTGCAGATAAAAAACAGAAGTTATGAATTAAATAAATTTCAGCCTACAAGGTATATTGACAATTTAATACTGAGTACAAGGACATAAACAGTTTCTCACAAGTATCATTTACTTTAACACTAACCTCATTTCTCTCACACAGGGACAACTTAGCTAAGGCTATTCAAATTCAGACTGAAATGTATTAATGGGGAATCTATGGTTTTCTTAACTTGGTAACCACAAAATATAAATCTAATAGTGGGTGTGTGCAAGCATGCCTGGCAATTACCTTATCCACACTTCTTTTCCAACTAGCTCCCAGTGCTGCCAAGATAGGCTCCGGCACCCAAAACCCTGCACTGGACAAAAGGGTATTAAAAAAGGTTGCATGAATGGATGAAAATGTTTAGGGATGGCTGTGAGACAACAATATAAACAGTGGTTGTTAAAAAAACATCTGAACTGGTGTGGTACAGTATCATCAATTTGTAAGCAAACATACTGCCTGGAAATTCTGACAAAAATTGTATTTCTGAATTGAATGTCTAATTATATTAGATGTTTCTACAAACTGGTTCCCGTTTATGCTCTAATTCAGTTTTAAGTCAATTCCTGCCTGACGACTTTCATGTGTCATATTTCTACTTCTGGATACACTCAAAAGCCAAAAATGATGATTAACTAGTAAATGCCAGGTGATTTCAAATTGAGTAGAATAAACAATTACTAAATGAAACATGGACCAGCTTCCAGTTCTCATAACTTTTAGTACATAGCTTTACATTCTTTTAAAGAATTCACTTCCTGATTGTCACTTGCCAACTAAATAAAAATTAGTTGACAACTGGAAACAGTGACAAGAACATACATACATAAATTAATATATTCTCAAGCCTGGCAAATTAAGTGTCACAGGGGTCAAAGCCTATTCAGTCAGCACTGTGTAATGAACCCACTCGCACTCTGGAGCCAATTTATAATTTATGGTAAGTGGGAGGAAATACAGAACTCAACAAAAAAAAAAAAGACCAGGCAGACACAGGAAGAACATACACTACCTAAAGTAACAACACAGAAAGAGATTCAAACCCAAAATTTTAGATCCAATAACCATGGTGTCACAGCGTCATCTTTGAAAATAATAGTGCATCTTAAAAGAAATTTGTTTATTTGAGTCTACTTACAATTTTGCACACAACAAGTAGCAAATTTACTTTTGCAAATAAATGAGTATACATATTTTAGTTAAATATTTTCTGGTGCAAAAAGTAAAAAAATCTTTCCCAGCTTCCTTTAGAACATTCATATAGTTTCTAAAATGGTGCTTCTTTATTGAAATAAAAAAAAAAACATAGCAATAAGAGAAAAGCATAGACATTTGAGTGGGTAGACCATCTAAAACAGGAAACAGAAAAGAACAGCAGCAGTTGGGTCTTCCGGGCAGTTTTAAATCTGAATATCTGAAATATGTTGTACTGCTAACACTGCCTTTTCCAGTGTTGGTCAGTTACTATTTTCTGTTAGTCTTCAAAATCCTAATCCTTAAAAAAACAACACTGATCCATCTTTGCCAGCTAGGGATTAAATGATACTACATATCTACTTGAGTTTCCTTGCTATCTCTTTGTTGTTTAGTTGTTTGGGGCCAAGTTCTGTTACCACTAATTGTGTCATTACACTCATCTTTCATACCCTTTTCTCTCTTTACTATTTCTGTGATGCTAAACCTTAAGCAAAACTCTACTGCCCCACTGCAGCCCAGCTTATGATACAAATGGCAAAAATGTTCTCTCACTTGCGGGGTCATGCTTCCACTTAAGGAAGTTTCCTTGGGTGCAATTGGCTGCCATGTCCCCAAGGATGCCTAATCCTTGGCAAATCCATTGCCAAACCTGCAACCCTACACATATTTTCAGCGCAACAGTAAAAATTTTCCCGTTTGAATACATCACAAATATCACAGACAGCACATTAATGTACAGTATAACAACTGCTTAGATAGATAGATAGATAGATAGATAGATAGATAGATAGATAGATAGATAGATAGATAGATAGATAGATAGATTTATTAATCCCAAGGGGAAATTCACATAATCCAGCAGCAGTATACCGATACAAAAAAAAAATATTAAACTAAAGAGTAATAAAAATGCATGTAAAAACAGACAATAACTTTGAATAATGTTATCATTTACTCCCGCGGGTGGAATTGAAGAGTCGCATAGTGGGGTGGGGGACGAAGGATATATCTCTGTTTGGGCAAAATGAGGACCATAGGACATTTGTTTCCTTCCATCTATCCATCCATCCGCTGTCCACCGCTTATCCGAGGTAGGGTCACAGGGGCAGCAGGCTAAGCAGGGAAGCCCAGAACTCCCTCTCCCCGGCCACCTCCTCCAGGCTCCTCTGGGGGAACCCCGAAGCATTACCAGGCCAGCCGGGAGATATAATCCCTCCAGCGTGTCCTGGGTCTGCCCCGTGGCCTTCTCCCATTTGTTTCCTATTTTTGAAAGCCATGATATTTGAAAATAAAAAATAGAATTGTGCATTTTGTTTTGAATTTCAGTATGTGCAAAACTCAAACACTACATATTTACTATTAGTGAAGTTTCACTTTTCTCCTGGCATTAATGGTATAAATTTCTAAGCTACAAAAGTATTACAAAAAGAAAACCAAACAATATTTAATGGAGAACAGACATAAAAAAGTTTCTGATAGAACGGGACCCAGAGGTTATATTATGCTAATCCATCAAGTGGAAAAAAAGAATATTTCTTACACTAAATAATTTACAATATCAAAATTTTAAGGCCAACCCATTTTGCTGCACCATTATCTAAAAAAAATAGCTTGTTAAAATAATGTATGTCACAAAGTCGTGCCATAGCAACTGTGGGAAAATCACAATCATCCTTCAAGGAGAAAGTCATGGCTGAAATTAGCACATACTTGCACAAAATGTCACTGACAGGTGAAGAAAATACACTCAATTTGTACACTTGAGAAGAACTTCCTGATCATGTTCTATCACAATATCACTTAAAGACACCAAAAAATAGTCGTTTAAAATGAAACATTAATTTGAAATTTAAGAATTGCAGAAAATTATGCTATGTTGTTATAAAGCATTTGTCATGTTCAATGGAATTGGTAACCATCATGCTAATTTGAAAGGCCATTCCTTTAAAGTACATAACCAGTGTGTACAAAAACAATCCATCCATCCAACTTGCTAAATATGCATGACCCATTACAGAGTTACCAAGGGGAACAACCTTTGGTATTAATTAGAATCACTCATGGTCAAAGCGACAATACAAAAAAAATAAATATGAAAAAAGCTTTTTGTACCTGAATGAAGATTCTCATTATGGAACGGCAAGTTACCTGCGCTAAATGTATGCTATGTAACATGAAAACAATGCAGCTGACACCAAGTATCTCGGCATTTTTGTAAATGAATCAAAGAACTGGATTAATCATCATACTTTGGGTGAAAGTTATATTAAATAAACTTGGAAAAAATGAAATGAAAGAGGCAGAAGATTTGAAAAGCAGTGTCAGGCAATTTACACATCATATGCTGCATTTAACCTGGCACAAAATGGAAATCAAATTAATCATGAATCTGGTATATTTTTTACCAACTAACTAAAATAAAATGCAACTTAATAGAAAGTTTATATTCCAATCAGATTTGTTTTACATCTGGAATACAATGTAAAGTTCATTTGCCAAAAACAACGTACACTAGTGAGATAATGAACGATTTACCATGCCCCTATGAAACCTCAGAATAGTTTTATGTTAAATGAATTCATTTTTCTAAAGTCTTATTTCAGCACAAAGTCAAAGAGGGAGATACAGCCAAATGCAAAGAAATCAGGAACCATATTTGGCCACGGTGCTAGTTCGGTCTTGGCCAGATTCATATGTAAAAAGCCTAATCAACAAAACCTGGAAAATTCTGGGATGTGTGAAGGATCCAGAGTACTTTGCAAAAACACATTCCATATAGTGCCTGGGCTAGGACAGGAAAATGCCAACTGCTATGCCACAATGGTGCCCTACATTCTGTATCATCATTGTTAATTCACTTTTGCAAATACCAAAAGCCTTAAGTCATTACTGCTGAGACAAATATTACACTTAAACTAAAAAATTGTGACCTTTTATTTATATATATATATATATATATATATATATATATATATATATATATATATATATATTAAAACTGAGACAGTGAAGTAGTGCAAGCCCATCAGAACTATAGTCCCATATGCTGTATAAAATGTATTTTGTACTTGAAGTCATCATGGCTATATGAAAATATTAATGAATATGGAGTCTGAAGAAATACTGGCAAGATAGGAAAAGCCTTCACACAGTACTACAGTAAATATTAAAAAAAAAAAAAATACTTATGCTCAAATACCCCATGACAGAAGTGGAGATGTGGATTAAGTCAGAAGGAAGAAGTCAACCATTTTATTAACTGGCACTTGCTACATGTCATTGAATTCTAATACTGATGAAATAGGACATACTGCATTTCTGAAAAAACGATGTTGTAGTGACTGATGATGCAAAAATGTCCAAATACTGATAAAGAAACTCCATTGGATTGATAAAAGAAGAAAACATAATGATCATCATGGTAAATATCTGCTTTTTAACCATAACATTTCACTTGAAACATGGGGTAGCATTTTGTGTCCACAAGGTAGGGTAAGACAAACCCAAATAACTGATTTGTTAAGGTACAGTAATCACAATCACTATTACAGGTAAAATGGTAATATTAAAACTGATCAGAAATAATTTAGAAGAATATGAGTGGGAAAGATGTCTTTTTAATTGACATAATAGATGAAATAATAAACATTTAAGAAAGTACTCGGTTGGAAAGAAAATCTGCAACTGCAATTAGTCTATAATAAGCACATCTCTATTTAAAAATCATAAGTAAAGAGAAATGAAAATTACAATACGACACATAACATACTGTATATTCGTAAGAATTACTAAATTACAGGAGACAGTAAATACTGCTCTGTGATTTTTAGGTGTTTAGTTAAGAGTGTTCATGACTAAATACAGAAATAAATTGAGAAGAAAATGATCAAATTATAAATATCTTTAAACATCATACATGTGCTTATAAGTGGACTTATTCTTTTAAATATTTCCTCACAAATAAACTCACTAAAAAAATAAAAGCAGTCAACAAGCAGGAAGCCCTTTCACACAGGATCATACTTTTGAACTGAAGACAGGACTCATGACCAACGAATAAGGAGGAATGGCAGGTCTTCAATTAAAAAATACAGTCCCATATAAAGGAGATTCCTGTTTGTGGACTACTTTCATTTTCTGCAGTTATTAATTTAACAATACTTTAGCAAAAAATACATGCATTTATGTATTTTTATGTCCACTCCTCATGAAAAAATGAGAATGACATTTTTTTCTCAGCCATCAATACAAACTACATGTGGGTAAGTAACATAAAAAAAATAAAATTTTGGGGTTGAACATTACTTTAAAGTAAACATCTTTCTAAGTGGGGTAAGATGTATGTAAGGCTTTTTATTTTTTATAATTGCTGACTGAATTTGAAAATGGCTATCAATCCTTTGAATGCTCTTATTTCAGTTAAAGGTTGTGGATACTGCAAAGATATAGGAACAAGCCCTAGTCGGAACATCATTCATTCAGAATGCTCACTCATGCACACACCCATACTTACTAATATAACTGATCCATCATCATACTTTCAATTAACAAGTGATTAAGAACTCCAATGGAAATTAAGGGAACAGCATTTAAGATGAACGCCAAGAAGTGTGTTTTCACAAAAAGGGTTATGGGAGTCAAACAAACTAGCAAGGCATTGCATTTTTTCCATTTGACCTTAGAATCTCAAGGTGCATTTTGGCAAAGATCAATAGAGACTTAATATGGCCTTTGACGATGAATGGGTTTTTTCTTCCAATCCTCCCTTACACTTGACACCACATTTGTGGAGCATTTGTGATATTGTTAGCAAATGCACACAATGACCACACTCAGCCATAAAGTCTGATAACTTCTTCAAAGTTGATATTGGCCTTTCAGTAGTCACTCTGACCAGCTTCCTGCTTGTTTTTCTATCCAGTTTAGAAGGACGGTCTGATCCGGGGAGGGTCCTAGTAGTACCAAACACTTTCCTTTTCTTGATTTTGGACTTTTACTGTGCTCCTGGGGATCGATAAAGCCTTTTTTTGTATCCATCTCCTGATTGGTGCCTGTCCGCAACTTTGTCCCTGATATCTCTTGACAGTGTCTTGCCTCCAATAGTTGATTGTTTGCTTTTTACTTGCACTTCTAAGCACAGGAATGCTCCAGGAATAGCTGTCTTTATGCTGAACTAATCAGAATGTTTACAATTGATCACAGGTGGAAGTCAGTTAAATTGGTATGAAATGGAGAAGATGATTAGTTATACCTGATTGAGTTAACAAGTGTTTTTTGGGTGGCTGTGATCCTTTAACCATTGTGGCAGTAGGGGGCGCTAGTGCTCCCTTGAACCCTCAAGTACCTCGCCAGACACCAGGTAAAAGTCCCAGACTCTTTATTTTTCTTTAGCACAGTGCACCAAGCACCATCCACTCTACTCATAAATTACACAACCACAATAATAATCTCTCCTCCTCGCCCAGACACTTCGCCCCTCTACCTCCCAGCTCAGCTCAGTGTCTGGACTGGCCCATAGTCCTTTTATAGCCCCTAACCCGGAGGTGTTCCTGCCCAATCAGTCCACAGTTCCTTATTCCTTCCAGGTCAGGGTAAACAGTCCTTTTCTTCAACCCGGGAGCACGTCGTTTCTTCCTGTCATAGGGCACATACAAGCCCACAAGCCCCCCTACAGCGAATCCCTGTGGCCCCCAAGGTATCCAGCAGGGCTGTGTATAAACACTACATAGTCCATGAGGCCTTGCTGGACCTCGGGGCACGATCATGCTGTCGGGAGAGCTCCTCCTGGTAGCCTGGGGATGAGGACTGGAACACGAAGCCAGCAGTTCTCCATACCATCTAGTGATTGATTTTTTTTTTAATTTTTAACTGTTGCTATTATATATTTCACTTGGCTCTTGTAAGTTGCATTGAGTAAATACAGCTGGTAAAATCATTTTTGTGTGTCCTTTCACTTCACGCTGCAAAGCAACAAAATGTGAACATTTTGAAGGGGGTAATTCTTTTGTATACCTACTGTAAATAACATGGACTGATGAATAGACAGAAAGTAAAATTCTCACATTCCTTTTTGATTTCCTGGTCAACAAAGTAAAGCAAGATTTAAACTATAATTCAAGATTACTTTCCTCATAGCCTCTCTCAACCTCAGGTTTATCAGTCGCATGTTGGTCTTATCTTTGACCAAGGATACAGGGGTAGGTAGGTGGTCTTAGATGATGTGGCGTTGTCAAGGGAATAGTCCTGCTATATTTCTACCTTGTTATTCTTTTTATTCAAAGTTTTTGCATTTATGTACTTATTCTATTTAAATTAAAGTTTATTACAAAAATACAAATAGCCTCTTAGAAGACTGAAATGCTCATAATGTTGAAATATGTTAATCCCTTGGAAGCAACAGGGCTAGTATGCTAGATGAAAAAATGATTATTGCCACTTCTGTCTTGCAGAATATGTCAATTACATGTTGATCAAAGATCTGCAAAATGTTCAGAGATACAGAATAATATTAAAAGAAACAGTATTTCTAATCAAATTTTGTTGCTTTATTAGAATGTTAAAAACATCATATAGAGGCAAGGATTTAAAGTATGTGTAATCATTTTGATGTGGTCTGGTTTTTCATGTTCATCTTCATGTTAGGTTAATGATGGAACTGCAGGTAGAGCTTCAAGAACAAAGTATCTCAACTTTACTGATATTGTTTTAAGCAAGGAGTCTTACAAAAAAATAAGTATTTAATAAAGGCCATTCCAAATGTTTAATTTGCAAACAAAAGAAACAAGTTTATAATTCTGAAGTTAAGATAAATAGGAAAACACACTCATGCTGAGTGAATGCAGAAAAAATACAGTTGGGATGTATATAATTAAACACAATAATTTTTAATTTTTTCAAATAAGAGTTACTTTGCAGCTAAAAGAACAGAATAGCAGAACACTAGATCCCAAGAGTTTGTGTACAAAACTCAGCATACTCTCCAAATATTTCTCTCCCAAATACAACCATCATAAAACAACTATCATAAAAAGTGCCATAGTTCATAACTGTTAAATCAATTCCTCTTATTGTTAACCTTGCCCAAAGATATCTCTTTGTAAAAGGTTTCCTTCTTTCTTTTTTTTTTTAATTTCTAAAGAGTCAGCCTCAAAGCTTTGTTGTAAGTCCAAAATAACTTCTTCAGGGCTTTCTCATTTTTCAAAAGGTAGAAAACATTCTGAATTCAAATGCTTCACAATAACATTGCCACACACAAGTGAAAAAAAAGTTTTACAAGGTAAAAGTTTTTAACAATACTTTAATATAAACAATGACAAAATTACATGGAAATTTGAAAACTATGATTAAAGAATACATTTATGTCAGTTCCAAGTACTAATCAGCAAATATCTGAAGTTTTTGATTTATGTTTCTGAAATAGTGACATAAGATCTAAACAATATCCTAATGAGACCTGGTGTATTGGTGATTACTGTAGATAGCTTTAGCTCTCAAACAAATTGGTATATGGTTGGCAACATTGGACTTAACAAGAGAAAATGCATATAAAGAAAACATGACAATAATAATTTTATAGTGGTACTTGTAAAACACCCAATGACTCAAAATGACTCCTGACAAAGAACAAAATTTTTTATAGTAAACAAAATGCAATACTCTGTAAAAGTAATAAACAATTATACATTAAAATGTAATACCATACTCATACACCTATTAAACATGTACATATACATAACTAACTATCATCAAACCATACTGACAAAGTTAAGAGTCACAGGAGCTGAAGCCTATTCTGGAAACTTCAGGCATGAGACAGGAAGCAATCATCAACTGAGTGCCATCACATAACAAATTGCACACATTTACACACACTTAAAAAAGAAGACGTATCAAAAGATCAGTTTATATGTAAAATTATAAAAATATAAAATAATGGGTAGACTTTCAAAGTTTTGCTATCCTTCTTCAAGAAAGAATGATGAGAGAAAAATTATCACTGATCAATTAAAATGTGTCTGTGTGTGTGTGTGTGTATATATATATATATATATATATATATATATATATATATATATATATATACTGTACACAGTAGTCAATTAAATATTCACTGTGCACAGAAAACAACCGAGAAATTAGCTTAAGCAAAATGGTTTTGTCTGACAACAAATGTGGTTCATGTACCAAGTGCAAAAATGTGTGAAATAAAATTTCACACCTACTAGGTAGTGCTGATTGGTCTGCAAAGTATTTTTATGGCCGGAGAGCTAACATAAAATGACAGAAAAAGCAGTAAACCAGGACAAAAGCTGTTGAAAACAAAAGCAACAGTGGGCAAAGTAAAACATAAAAGTTACATTTTGATCTTCTCACACCAAAAGCAACACGCATTTCCATCTATACATGGTCTCAAACCACATTCTCTACAACAGGTCAACAGAAGTCATACTCCATTTCTACAGATTTTCTAGGGAAAAATCCTAAAAAGGATGCCAGTCCATCTCAGAACATAGTAACACACATATTTCCAATCAGAGTTACCATTTAACTTCTTTGGATTATGAGAGGAAAATGCAGTACCTGGAGAAAAATCTAAAGAGGCATTAGAAAAACAACAAATAGGGTTGAGCACTGGAACCAGGTCCCTAAAATTTTGCTACTATAAAAAATACTCCTATTTATCAATACTTATTCTGTACAATCATTGTGTGTGAAGGGCAAATTAATAGATCTAGTAAATAAATCATTCAATTAATAGCAAAAAATACATTCTTTACTTTTCAGACTAAACAATCATTTAAACGATAAGGTAGAGAAGAATACAAACAGCACAGGGAGAGACCCTTATAGGATGCAGGTTTCAAAGGAAAGAAAAAAACCTCTATTACATTACAAAAGTACTAGAAGGTACTTTTTAAAGGCTAAATTTTACTTTAATTGTGGAATAATAGTAGATTCAAATAAAAAGAGGTTTGAACGTATCCCAGAAAAATTGCAGTTCCTTCATTTTAATTATAAAGGTTTCAATGCACACTGACTGATGATGGAAAAAAAAAATTATAATAATTAAGAAATACGAGGGACATTCAAAAAGTTCCTTACTTTCTTTTAACTCTGTTCATTAAGAATTTCAAAAACAAATTACATCACTTTTCTACAAAGTCACCTTCGTTTGTGATGCAATTTTCTAAGTGTCGTACCAACTTTTTAATGCCCAATTTTACTCCTCCCGCCTTCACTTTTTCCAATGAAAATATAAAATAGCAGAAACATTTTGAACATCCTTCGTACTGTAATTATTAAGATGGCAAAATAAAAATTGTAATATATATTAAGCTTAAAATGTAATTTTAAAAAGTTGTGGAAATTTTCTTATAAAAAGGTATAAATTAATACTGTATTAATATGATGTTTTATGATTACTATAAAGCAATACAGCTACTAACATAGATGTCAATCAGACTTGCAAGTAAGAATTTCACTGGTAATACAACAAGTAAATATCACCATTTAGATGATCCACTGTGCCAACCCCTAATGGGAGCAGCTGAAAGATTAATAATAATAAGAAGATGATAAACACAAGACTTAACTATTTTACCTTAATATGGAGTATTTGAGTAAATACTGCATTTGACACAAACATTAAAGAAAACCACTTATTATTTAAAAAAAAAAAAAAACGTTCACTGCATACTTAAAAGTGTGCATTGAAACAAATCAAATACCACTATCAGGTGGCTCAGGAATAGAATGAATGAAAGAAAATATAATAGTCAAACAGGCCAACTAGGCATTATGAAGTAAGAAAACTGTTAAAAGTGATTTAATTATTGTAGAATAAAAATGCTATTTATTTTGGTATTCAAAATATAATTTACAACACATTGAGATTACGGATTTACTTCAGGCCATAAGGCCACAATTTTATTTGACAAAGCTGGTAAGGACACCATAGGCTCTCTAGTCTCTAGACACTTTGGCTCCTAGACGCACATTCATTTTGTCTTCTATATTTGAATCACACCTGCCCCTTCACCTTATTAGTTATTTATTAATGACATATAATGGCTAAGAGACCTAGTACTTACACGCAAAGGCTCCTTAAAATTACAATTTCATATAATAAATTTAACAATACAAGATGGTTGAATCTGGAAACAACTGAGAATCTAAAATGTAAACTGTTAATAATATCTTATTGTTCAAGTGTTTAATTAACAGCAAAGGACTAAAATGACATTTTTCCATTCCTTATAAAAAAGCAACACAGTGAATAGTAGAGGCAATTAAGTAAATAAAATAACACAATTAAGTAAATAAAATAACACAGTGATTACCCATATTAATACATTAAGTAATTTAATTTTGTGTAAAAAGGAATCAAATGTAAATAAGAACATAATAAAACTGTATGTAAAAGTGAAAAAAGACACTCCGCTGATCAATTATACCCATATCTAAAATCTACTTTATATAAATCATAATTGCATTGGGGCCAGAGCCTAGCCCAGTGACATGGAAGGAAATAACTCTTCAAGTCTTAGCGATAGAAAGAGGAAAACCAGTATACACTGAGCAAAATCAATATGAGACAGAACTGCTAACCAATGTGTCATCATATACCAGGTCACCCTAAGATGGACTGCAATAAAAAAAAAAAACACACACACACAAACACACACTGGTGATATATAAATATTACAAAAAATATTGTGCATTGGAAACATAACTAAAGAATATGTGCCATGTTTAGCAAATAAAAATGTTACAGCACGTAATTTTTAGAAATATAGAAGCCCTGGCGCATTTAATTTTAAGGACTTGTTAAGGACTTTTTAAATCAAAAAGTGCTTTAAAATACTTTGTCTATTCACCTACTTTCACAGCATTTATAGCTTAATCTTTCTCTCTGTCACCCACCATATATGATGTAGATTCAGGCAAACTGTAGTGAAAAATTTTAAATTTTTGAATGGATACCATTCTCCATGGGGAAAAAAAACACTTAAAAAGGTATTAGACAAATATATTTACTCCTATGATTTCTTGCACAACCTTACTGACGAAATAAGAGTAATGAACAAAGTCTCAAAATTAATCTAGCCATCATTTGCTGACCCTACTTTTCTCATTTCAGTGCTGTTATGAGTCAGAGCAATAGGGACGAAACAATATGTGAATGCTGGAGAACAGAGCACAATGTCTTGCACACCAGTATATTCAGCTAATGTACATGCCAGTAATTAACCTCAATTAACCTCAATTAACCTCACATGGCCGTCGATGAGATAGGATGGGAAAACTGAGTACTCTTTGAATCTACAGCAACAAGCTGCAAATATCATACAGGCTGTGACCTGGTTCGGACACTAACGTAGGTCCCTATGACGGAAAACTCATATTAAATATTGCAAAGAATCAGAAAGATATTACATTTCATAATGCACTGATTTCAACAACTCATAAGGAGACTGCAATAGTTATTCAGCATGTTGTCATTGTTATTTATATGACAATGCAAAAAAAAATGCACTATTCTTTTAAAATATACATGTAAAGGCTAGATAGTGCAAGATGGCATATGAATTGAAGTAAAAATACTTCTTCCATGTATAGGATTTTCTGTTTAACACCTTATTCACAAAACCCAAGTCATTTTTTTGCCTTCCTAACTTGATGTAAGCTGAAAGTGACACACTGTTCAAAAATATTAATTTAGGCCTGCAATCAAAATGTCTGCCCCTCCAAAACCTGCCCTACTCTCACATTTCACTACATGCCTCAGAGCCATGACATTTGTAATACAACAGCTATTTACTTTTAACCTTTGTATATACCTGTAGCATATTGTAGAAATACAAAGTACTCAGTAAAACAAATAAGATCCTAAAGAACTGTATTCAAAAGTATTTCCGAGGTTCAATGACAAATGACCAAACTGAGGTGAATGCAATCCAGTGGTTTAGTTGATCTGACTAGTTACTGTGCGTTTGTTGTTTTTTGTTCTTTTCTTTGTTGTTTTTTTTTTTTTTTTATTAAGACATTAATATAATGCAATGTGCTAAACGATTCTTCCATTTTAAACCTCATAGCAAGGCAGAATATTTGTAAAGCTTGGTACACACAGTCCATGAGTTACAGAAAAAAGAAGCAGTTACATCAACAATTAACCATATGAAACAAAATTACACAACTTTTGTTTTGTTATATGTTATGCTAGAAAACCTATTGCTTATAACAGATCCTGTCAAAAAGTTCAATGGCAATGGAAAACAATTTCATTAACTTTTAATTTTCATAAATATGTGGGTGAGGGAAAATAGGAACAGAAAACACAACTGTAGGTAACTGTAGGTATTATTCCTTACATAGAAGCAAAAATGTACTCTTGCCTATTGAAAAACCCATGCTATACATATATCTCCATATAATTTACATATATATATGTATATACACATATATATATATATATATGTAATATGTATGTATATATGGCGGTCCAGATCTAATTATGCAATTGTCATTACGCTATAACTTATTAAGTTTATTACATAGAAAATCACCCGAAAAATCCCGGACCATCGAGAAGTGTGCGAACTGATGACATGAAGAATCGTCTTTGTGCCAAACTGGAATCGTCCCCGCATAAATCAAAGTCATCCAGATGATCTGGATCTGGACTACCCAGTATGTATGTATGTGGTCTGGTTTGCCTGGAGAGCTGAGACTGCCGTGTTACTGACCCTATCATTGCCCATGCTCCACTTAAAAACCAAATATATCTTTAACAACAGATCTTAACAGTCACACTAGTATCAAACTAGCTCTACAATGAACGGTTAAGGGATTCAATTATGATATGTTCCTTTAGCTATGAAGGTATGTTTGTGTAAATTTTAATATACAGAAGTAGTTAATACCAGAAACATTGAACAGAAGCAGATAATAGCTACTATACATTTAGTGCTCAAAATGAGTATTAAAAATTAATTTTGACAGCAAATGGAGACTATCTCCATTAAGCTGGCATTACACTACACAACTTGTTCACAGATTTTCATTTATAGCCTTTATCTGCATAATCCCAGTTAGTTGGAATAGTTTTGGCACACTCCCATAACTACAAGTCATGTAGTGTGTCATCCCCAGTGACTCAGTCTACAGCAGACTATAGCTTGCCATTTTCTCGCTAGCCGCAGGGCCGAGTGTCTGTCTGAGTAAGCATTGAAAGCCAATAAGTGCTGAGCTCAGTACAATGCATGCAATATGATCGTAAGGAAAGAAGAAAAGCTAGTGTTTTGGACTGAAAAAACAGAAGAGAGATTGTTCAGTCTCTCTTGTTTGTTGTACCATGTGCAAATGAAAACTGGAGAAAGATAGGTAAAGACTGTGACTGAACTTGGTACATCTGAAAAGCTTTCACAAAATCACCAGCATGGTCATCAACTGGCCGTCAAAAATCCGGCAACTTTGCCATACTTTGTAAATGAAACTGGGCTGGGAGGTCATGAGGCAGTTGTGTAATTTGTTATCCTATTCAATTTATAATTGTGCAATCTAACATCATCAAGGCACAGAGGATCCAGAAATTATAACTTCTACTTTTGACATGCTCTACAACTGAAAGTCATATAATGTACTACCAGATTTGGGGGGATTACAATTCACATTACCACAAAAGGGGGAGCACAATGTCCAGCAATGTTATCATAGCACTTAAAATATTGGTACAACACACACATAAAATAATTTCTAAAGTGAAAAGCATTTCAAAAGAATGTTACAGCGAACAGTGTCAAAGGCAACCATAACGTCACTAAGAAGAACTGCACAGGGACAATTCAGCATTAGCAGTACAGCCAAACATGCTGGAATTTTCTTCCTCTTTTGATTATCATAAAAAACAATATATACCATATATTATATAATCCATCCATCATCCATTTTTCACTGTGTTTTACAGTGGATCGTTATGTACATTACATTTCCGTTGCATGTAATCAGACGTTAACTACAATACATTTGTAACTGTGTATCATATCAGTAGCTGAGATAGATAGATAGATAGATAGATAGATAGATAGATATTTTACCGCAAGAGGAAATTGTTTGCTTTATATTAATTATATATTGAGACTTAAAAATATTGGTACAATAAAGAAATAACAATTTCTAAAGTGAAAAGGAAAAAAGGCTAGTATAGTTGCAACATCTGAAAAAACTACATGGATTTCATTTAAAATTTCTGTATATTTTTACAGGAATTAATTCAATTAAAATATATTCATAAAGCATCTTTTTGCAATATAACAACACTGATGCGGATAATTTGGCAGAAGCAATAAAAAATACAAGCATATAATTAACTTTTATTATTTGGGCAAAAAAGTACTTGATCATTTTAAAGATTTTTAACCTGGAGATATCTTTCAGAGGCTAAATCAAGCTGAAGCAAAGTGTGCAGTTCACTAGTCCTTTGAAATAACATATTAACAAAACTAAGAATCCATTTTACATTTTTTAGTTTTAGTTTGCATAACTTATAGTTACAAAAATAGATTATTTTTGACTCATATATGTGAGAGTGTATTGCAGTAAGAAACAAATCTAGTAAATTAGAATACTCCATTTATAATCTGTAAAGGAAAGATGTCAAATCTGAATTTCATTGAGGAATGAGAGATTTCAGAGTGGTTTATTTTTATTGGTGAAAGACATTGTGGAACTATGCCATTACCTTAATGAGAAAGAATTTTAGCTACTGTATTTAAATATTCCTGTTAATCAATATCATAATGAAAAATATCAGAAACACATTACATTCTCATTTCAAAGCAAAATTTTACATTATAATTATTTTATATACTTACTTTAAATACTAAATGCCATTATCAAACGCACTAAACTTTCACCACCTTAGAACATTAAGACCTGTGACATACATCCAATAACTTACTTCAATAACTGCTTTATACAAAATAAATGCAGTCATTAAAACACATATAATTACGCCCAACCAAAACCATTTCAGCCACATTTTGGCTAATGTTAAAAGGAAAACAAGCCCACATTGTGCGTGGGCATACGCATATAATATGAGAACACCTGCCTAAATTTATTTTTTTGCTCATTGATTTCATGTACATTGTTAAAATACTGAATAAATTATTCTGCAAAGGAGCTGTAAAATAAAACATAACTTCCCTTGTAATTTACCAACATTATAAGACATCATAAAAAAAAATGACTTTTGTATCACTTCCTATTTTATCAATCAATCCATTACATTATGAATTATGATGCAAGTATAAGCCACCCTTCCAAAAAAAAAATAAAATAAGGTAGAAAATGAGCCATATTGTTAGCGTATGTCTTTACTGTAAGCTCGTCTAAGGCCTAACAGATGGAGTTTGGGGACTTAAATCATATATATGTTAATTTAACAAACCTTGGAAATTAAAAAAAAACAGCTACAGTACAGTGTATTTTCAAAGTATTATACAGTATTACAGTAAAACAAATATATACTGTACATATACAGTATTTTAAACAAAATCTAAATTAAGACTATATACACACAAAAAGTCACAAAAAAGTGGCTTTCTAAATACATCTAAACAATTCTAGAATTTTCAATAAAAATGTGACTGTAGTACACTTCACTGGAATTTTATTTTTTAATGCAGCTCTTAAAAGCTCAACATAAATTAAAAAAATCATTTTTTACTTTTCCTATGAATTCAGAAAACTCACACAGCACACATCAGAACTGGAAGGCAAAATGCTTAGTTAAAAATAAACTAATGTATTATGTCTCCTTCAGATGAGGTATAACGATGTATCTAACTGCCATTCAGTGGTACAAAGACTATGTTTTCCTCTTAAGCAAACTAATCGGTAAAGATTTACTGAAAAATAAATAAGCATAAAAACAAAATTCATGGATAAAAAAATTTCCTCATTTTATGATTAAATTGGTGCACAATATTTTCAGTAGGTGCAGCAGCTGTATTTAATATTAACGATTTTTATTCCCTGTGAGCTTTGTATTATATTTTACTAAAATTATATCAAGTTCATGCATAGAGAAAGTAGAAGGGGCTATTTTGTATGTCTACATACAGCAAAAACAAAATTAATTTGACAGTGTAAAAATCATTCATTAATTTTTTCTCTTTATTGACAGGCTTCAAATTACTAGTTAGGGGTAAAAGTGGAAGTTTAATACATAGTGTAGAAAGGTATTTGAAGGAGCACACAAATAACCTTTATTGAAGTGAACTGTTACTGCCTCAATATGAAAATATTTGCAGGATATACAATTAGACACATTTCAAATCTGACACTGTTCGAACAGTTGCAGTTCAGTAAAAGCTGCAAAAGCATTCAGTATTTCTTTCCAATGAATGGACAAACATATGCCATTCCACATATGGTTTTCATTGTGAAATGAACTGTTGATATAGTGAGTATGTTATAATGATAACTGACCATGTTTGTGTCTTCCATTTTGGACCTTATAGCGGAAGGAGTAGAGAGGAGCTACTTGGCACTTTAATTTACTTTAAAGGCACAAGTGAACATACACAAGTCCTGCAGTGGCACATCAGTGGGCATACAATGTAACAGACAACTGACAGACGTGTGTTTTTAATACTGTATATAATTATTAAAGTTTTCGGCTTAGTTTCCCCATTCTAATAATATGAGATTAGGCTGGCAGTCAAAATTGAGTCATTCAGTGCTTTGCTACATTACTCACATATAGATAACACTACAGTATGTGCTTTTTTGTGTTTTTGTACATTTTTAACCAAAAATAAAAAAAAAAACAGTTGACTCTACAGAGTTATGGCTTACTTTTGGCAAACAATCTTTAATTACAGAATTTTTTAGAAATGCTTTATAGGAGTATTTTTTTTATTTAGTTCCAAAGCAAATCATTAATAAGATTTTCTATAATTCATTATTTATTAATTATTAAAAGAAAGAGAGACTCAGATCCCCAGTGGCAGGTACTGTGTATTTAATTTTAGGTTTAAAAAAAAAAGACTCTCACTTCTTCTAAATTGCCTCATCTCCACCTATCAGGAAATCAAAGTACAATTAACATTTTAAATTATTTTCAAGAATTTTTAATAAAGAAAATTAGATATTAGAAAATGAAGAAAAATAACAACTTTAGGGTACAAGACACAAGCTTACTAAAAAACTGAGAAATGATATGCGTGCCTCATAAAAATAGGAAGAATAGGAAAGCATGCCGTATTCAAACAAGGAGAAAATTACTTCAATCTTAAGTATAACATTGTCTCCAGAATAAACCTTATTTCTCCAGTTTATTATTCCGATTACATGATGTAATAACTGATTTTTTTTTAACGTTCATGTGTACTTCTCATTTTTTTAACATAATGATAGTAGTTACGATATAGCGGGTTGGATAATGAATGGATGGATGGATAGAAGTAAATTTCAATTGATCAATACCAATGATCAAAATTTCCATTGCACTTCCCAGTGTTGTAGACATACATAAAAATGCTGATCAGCACAACCATCGCTCCTCTCCTAGAGCACAAAAGAATCATGCAATTCAATTATTTGCATTTACACAATTATCCAAATTCACTGGAGTGTTGTGTCCTAAAGATTTTTCTTTGTTGGCTAAACTGCAATTTACCTTGCTTGGTCAAAGGTGGTTTCCTAATAATATATAAGGCTAATAAAATATAAGGCTTTATTTAACTTGTTGTTGAAATGTTGCTTTCTTTATTGTTGTAAATTAAATATTCTCCTAAGAAGAATTAGCAAAACAAGCTCTGAAACATAAGCTTGCAACACATAATGATGTAGTTTAGAGATTACCAAGGGCAAAGGCAAACTGGCATGTGGTTGGCAGATACCTGGGCATTACTTTCTTAACTCAAAGTCCATTGCACTGTTTTGCCTTCCCATGCACTCTAAACTAATTAAGTGGTTTCATAAAGGTAAATTGAATGTTTAGTCTCCTAGAAAGGGGACAAACATCACTAAAAATGCAAAGGAATAAACTAAGCATGGGTATACCACATTTGGAAGATGCTGCAAAAGATAAGCCATGAGATAAGAATAAATATAACCTATTTTGCTTATCTAGTTTGATAACAATAAAATTAGGCAAAAGAATATGGGATCAAACATGCTTGTCCACCAAGCAAAAAAGGTACCTTAAAGCTTGTGTTAAGTCTCTTTACATGTGACTCAAGTCATGAAGATTAGATATTACTAAATCATTTTATCAAACAATTTAACAACCTTGCTCAGTTTTCTTCCTCCTTCATTCAGGCAACTGGTACAGGACAATCATGGAGAAATGTGTGATTGTTTCTTGTATATATAGTAAATTGTAAACATGAAATTGTAAACAAACTTTTGGGTTGCAGTGTAAAAGGAACATAGGGGAAGGGGACAGATGTTGCACTGAAGCTTACTTATCATTTGCTTCCCCCCCAAGCCAGTAGGATGCCCAAGGCCATCAAATCCTCACCCCTACTTTTGCTTCTTCTGGTCTTTCCAAAATAAAGAGAGGAGAATTAGAAATAGGTGATTATTCTGGGACCAACACAGGCACAATAATGTTAATAACCTATGTGCTTCTTTATCAAATAAAAGCAACAAACACTAACTTTATTAAATGGGATGGTCAGCAGTGTCCAACCCTCTTTACATGTTCTTTTGTATACATATATGTTGCATGTTACTGTAATATGTTATATTCATTGTCTTATTTATGGACTATATTGGCATTTTGCTATTGTCAATAATCTTTGGTAGAAATAAATGTATGAATTTCATTGCAATATGTACAAATAATAAACTCTTTGTCTTTTACCAGGTAGAGCTGGATATCTTGGATTAGGTTAACCCTAATTTTGTGGTTATGTTTGCTGTGGTAGTCAGAAAAGGTAGTCTTTTTTTAAAAAAGGGCATGTAATCTATTTGTTTTTAAAAATAAAAAAAAGAAAAATGCTCTCTGCCTTGGTTGGGCTTGGGTAAACATACATTATATATAATATATACAAAGTATATGTGATGTTTATCCAAACTCAACCGCAGTATACAATATTTGTCCAGAGTTCCAACTATGCAGATGGGTAATTTTGTTGTTCCTGTGAAACCGAAGTAGTTGAGTTGATACTGCTTCCTCTCAGCTATAATAAAAGTTGCTCAGAGTTTCTAAATATTTTGGTCTGCAAATATAATAGAAAGGCTCTCTTTGGGACCTGCAACTAGGTAAAGAATTTTGTTCATGATTGGTATTGAGGGACTGCAAAATTAGTTTAAAAGAATAGGGAAATGGCAGCAGTATGATGTTGGTAGATCTAGATGATGCAAAGGCAAAAGGTCTGCAGACAATAATGTTTGTTCAATTAACCAATACCCACTCACCTTCTACAGTACTGTCCCAAATTATGGTAGTGAACAAAAGAATAACTGTACCAATGATACAAATATTCCTGCAATTTATTACTATCCGCCAGGATTAGCAATTCTTCAAATTAAGAGGAACTAGATTTATAGGAGTTGTTCCTCTATATCATTAGAGACAGCACCTGAAACTGTGTGGGCATTTTGTGAGCATGTCTGCCTATCACACCAAAGCATAATTTTGCTATAAAAATTAAACAGCTTAGAGCAAAGATCGGGAAACAAAGAATGACAGAATATATCTAAACTGTGCTAAATAATATGGTTACCTATACTCTTTCATATGACTTACATTTGTAAATATAAACAAGCAAGATCATTAAAAATTGAAAAGTGAGGAGGGTAAGGAGTTTGGATTCATGATTGTCCAAAAAATTAGCAGGCCACATACAACCTTTTGTGGGGATTAAACAGGGTCTATTTGAACAAAATACACATAGAGCTGAAGAACACTAGCAACACAAAGATAGACAACAGTAATATTTCAAAGTTACCATAAGTCAAACCATAGTTACTATATTATACTTGATTTAATTAAAACTTCCAAAAAATATTTTTTCTTTTATTAAAAAAAGGCTGATAACAAAATATATTTTATAAACCCATATATATAGAAGTAAACCATGTTTTATATATATATATATATATATATATATATATATATATATATATATATATATATATGTATAAAGTTTAAATAAGGACCCGAGGACACACAATTGTTTTTAAGGATGACATCGTGAACATAAAATGCTATCTGAATCCGCTCCTTGACTTAAAAATTCAATACCAGTATCTTTGGAGAACCCTATTTTAATTATCATAAATGTATGTGTTTTCATCATTTTTGATAATGGATTCATTCCACATAAAGGAAAAATACTGATGCTTCCATATAGTAATATCATCTAAAAGATCAGGGCAGACAAATATATATTTTGTTACTGCAAGTGAACCAAAGAACAAAATAAGTACAGCACAGGAGTATGCTGAGTAACCGGTTGATTCATAGAAACGAATTCCCCTTCTAAGAGTGTAAATGTCTTAACTAATTTGGATGAAGCATGGGAGGAAGGATGTATGAATCTGAAACCTAAAATGAAAGAAAAACAGCACTTAAAAAAACGATAGGTCAGCTGTAAATACATGCAAAAATGTCATCCTACAAATGTATTAACACTACTTAAGTTTAACATTATCTGACATAATACCACTTCATTTCTAATATCTGAGCATTAAGAGGTGCAACAAGCAACTAAATAACAAAAATCATTTAATATCTCTCTGCTCTTATTGGTTAAATACATCACAGGACTAGGCACACATGGGCTCAATTCCAAATCTGCTATAAAAATATAAATGGGGAGAATAAAGGATCGATTGAAAAAAATTAACCTGCAGGTTTCTTGCCATGCTCTTTGAACAGGGAGCTTAAACAAAACATTTGAACTTTAGGCTCCAGGCAAATAGCAGTAAACAGTTTTGATGTTTAAAAAAAAAAAAAAAATTGCTCTATAGAAATAACTCTAAAACATTTTGAATATTAGGCAAACACATTAAAATTCTTACTTCTCATGCATGGCATGGCAGAATATTTATGTGATTTTAAAATAATATTTATTTTTCATACTTCAAAAAAAATCAATAACGCCATTTGGGAAATGTTGAAGCAGAACAGTCAACTCTCAATTAACTAGGGTAATGGAGGGAAGGACGCTTCGAGAAAATAACAGTTAAAACAAAACCTAGTCAAACTACAGTTTAAAAAAAAAGAGAGAGAGAGAGAACCTGAAGCAGCTTATTCAGGCAAAATGACATTGAAACTTTTAGAACATATTTACCATTTTGCAGGCATTGCACCAAAGTGCAGGAAAATAATAAAAGAAGCTTAGTACTTGTGTGTGCTGTATTTAGAGGTGTGCCTACATAGAACAACAAAGGAACAATGATATGAAAGGGCGGGGAGGGGGTGACTTTATAGGCAGGAGGGAGGGAATAGATGGTAAACTTCACTTTACAAGCAGAAGTAGGAGGCTACCTGTACATACACTATATGCAGATTCTATTTTTATAAATATACAATATATAAGTACTTGCACACACACACACACACACACACATTTCCGGTGTGTTAATGGATTATAATTGACTAGACTTAACAAAACTTAATATGTGCAGTAAACTTTTTTTTTTTTAACAATCTAATCAAAGAAAGAGTGTCATATGTGTAGTTGTAATAAGTTTTCCTACACTCACAAACACATATAGCTCAAAAATGGTCAAGTAATGATTTTTATTATAGGAAATATTTTTTATCCAGTCCAAAAAGTAGCAATTAAGCAAAAAACTAATGACATGACTTTCATGCAATACAATCACAGCAGTCTAATTTAACTGATGCCTGGTAAAATTTTTCTGTAGTCAAATTTAACATGACTGCCTGTACTGTCTTGGTTTAGAATTGTGTGATATTAATTTCTTTGATTAATGAAAAAGTATTGCATGTAGTACCTTTTGCAAAAAACATACAGTGACAAATACAAAGTTTGATATAGCTCTGGAGGAAAATATATTTTCTCAAAATGCTAATAATGCTCTGTAAACCCACAACACACACACTTATATGGTTATTTTATATCTATGCAGACAATACACTGTATATTTACATGCCCACAGACTTGATCTATTTGTACACACTCTCTATTAGAGACTTTACTGAACTGTGACTGAATCATTTCAGCAGTGCCTCAGGTTGCAATTTCTGTGTTTAATTAGGTAGTTAAATAGGACAGCAATTATAAAAATCCATAATTTTCCCCAAGAGAGTTTCTGAGGTATTGCTGAGCTATACTTTTGCACTTACACAAAAATATTCCCAATGGGTTACGAAACTTTACACTTGCAACTAAATATTTTATCATCTTATGCACACAACTTCTGAAACTGGCTCCACTTGCTGGATATCTTTTTAATACTTGAACACAGAAACCTCAACCTCATTCTATAATGTGTCTAAGGCACTGTTTCTTTTATTTTATCATCTTAGAAGTTGTATTTACATACATAAGACAGCTATTCTGTAAATAAAGTAAAAAAGCAGCATACACTTACCATGTGGTACAATGAAAATATGACATTTATGTTAAGCATCCAGTTTCATTGTAGGGGGATAGAAACTGCTTCTCTAAATGCAGCCAGTTGGTAGCATTGACTGATTCTGCATACAGACATATTATGAATTTGCAGGTAAAATATGGAAAAAAATATTTAGATTGTTTAGCTAGAGAAGATATTCAGGAGGTATAAGTTTGATATTCTTTCATCTAACCTTACATTTCATGGACTTCTTGCAATTTCCAGAGAGAAACGGACTGTTGCTCTGCTTTTGGCAATTAGAGAGTATTTGCAGATTGCAAGTATTTTCTCCCCACTTTGAATTCATTATTCAACAAAAGGGCATTTCACCTGCTGCAGGATAAAAGAGAAAGAAACACAGATTGTATTGTACTGCCTTCACACTTATCAACTAACAGACATCAAGCAATTTGGCATCTTCTAAAACTGATGTTTTCTTTCCTGGGGGAGTCAGAAAACAATGTGCACATAATCGTAAAAAATGTATTAGTTTTAGTGTTGTGGGTGTTAGCATGTCAGGTAAGAACAAAAGAAAGCTGTAACTTCCTGTAGAGCTCAGCTAAATTAAACAAAATACTACCAGTTCTAGACCATGCCATAGCACTGGTCCATACAGACTACATATCAAAGTGGATCAGCAAAATCGGACACGCTAGGACTTCTCCCCATAGTCATTAGGCAGGTGTCAAGGGCCAAAAGAAAGGCTTTTTCCACTACTCCCTGCCTTGTTTGATCACTGGACGCTTTTGATCTGACACTGCCCTCACTCTGGTGATCACTTCCCTCTGTTGCAAAACTTTCCCTGCATCTGTCAAACAGAATAAAGGGCATCAAACTGAGGCTTGACATGGACTATGGGGCCATGACATGAGTTAAGAATGGCATGGCCTAAAGCTCTCACCATTTTCAATTCACTTTCTATTGTTCTGGGGTATCAGGCCAGGACACTCCAGCAGCAAAAGGGATTAGGCTGTGAGTGGGAAGACACTTCCATCTAAAATTTACATTTTTGAAATCCTAAACAACACAAAAAAATGTAGTAGCTATTGTGACGTAAATAATAAGCATGTTTAAATCTTTTCATTGATGACAACAAAGACCTGAGAACATTCTGATATATGACAATACCACATTAAAATTGCTCTTCCAAAAAAAAAAATGTACAAATCCTTTTATATATAAGGTCACCAAAGGCCTTTTGGCAGACGGCAATGAAAAGGAATCATTTTAGGTCAACACATTAATACCCATCAAGAAAATCTAAAAGAAACTGCAGGTTGGTAACAAGATGAAATTGCTGTATTGTGACCAAGACCTTAGAAATTAGAGTACTGAAACAAGTGAAGTAATTTTGCAGCAGATTACAGAAAATGTAGTTTGACTAAGAAAGTAGTAGGACTGTAATTAAAAAGACTTTTAGTAATACTGCAAAGAATGGAAATAATAAGTAGACATACAGTGGCTCAAAAGTGGGCCCTTTTGCCTGAAAACACTCCTATTTTTAGAGTTTATCCATTTTTGACAGATATTCTATTTCCTCAAATAAATCAAAGTCAACATGTTAAGATGACAACAGTTATTTCTACTATAGTATACTAGATATTTAATTGTCATCTGCTCTAGCTAGCATGTAGTCAGTTTCAACATTCATTAATTGCATTGATACATGGTGGTAAAATGAAAAAGGGAAAAATAAATTTTGCTTTGGTTAAACAAAATTAGCAAACTCAGCATGTTGTACATAATGCTGTTTGAATGAAACCCAATTACAATAAATAAAAGTCTGTGTTAATATTACAAATAAAATATAATAAGGAATAAAGCTTAATTTATTTGTTATGAAAATAAAGAAATAATTATTGTAAAATCAAAAAAATAAAATAAAACAAGAGATGTGGTTGCTTTAAAATTTATGTAACAATAATGATTCCATTATTTTTTGTCTGTGAAGCAATATGGGATCTTAATTTAATCGATCTGGTATTTGCTATAAATCATTCTTAAATAAAAATGTATCATTTACATTTAGTTACATATTTAGTTGAGGTTATGTTGGTAAATGTAACAGCTGTAACTTATTTGAGAACTAAGATGTTTCTACTAATTTTATTCAAGTAAATTGTGCAATGTTTGCTCAGTCTTTTTTGAAAAAACTCTGCTTAAATGGAAATAATGAGGAGCAAAATGAGGAAACAGATTGATCACTAAACAGAGTCCTCTCCAATAACTGTGTTTTTGCTCCACCACTACCACCCAGTGCAGCTCATTGACCAACATACACTGCTTACATTTTCTTGCTCTCAACTACCAACATCAAATTCAGCTGATTGCCCTCTCCTTGGGGAAAAAAAACAATTATTTTGTTACGAAAAAATCTCATGTTTATCCCAAACATGTGACACTAGCAGTAAACTGTTCCTGGGTATATGTGAATGTGATATTCAGAAGCAGCACTGAGAACATCCTCAGGGAACAGATTATTCAAGTCTCCAGTCCAGATATCTTACAAAAAACAGCAATGCTATGGTGGTGGGAAATCAGGATTTACCTTTTGTGAAAGCAAACATTCAGGTCCAAATATTATAAGCCAAACTTAATCATGAAGTTCTTAAGGTATTTTATGTACATGCCACCTATGTAACTCAGAATATTTGGGTCGATCCCTGCCATGTACAGAAGATATGTTTTTAAAGGTGTAGACTGAATACAACAAGTGAAAGGTACGACCTAGACAGATTTCATAGGACTAAACCTTGGCTGTAGAAACAGAATTGCGTAAACTATCAAGACAAAAAAAAAATAAAGTAGCTAAAAAACACAATGAGTATTACACTATTTAGAAAAACAAACACTATAATTCAAAAGTGGAGACACTGCACAACTGTTACAAGAAGGATAATCTTCATGTAGAACAAATATATTCCAAGTATATTAAGTCCCAACCCTGTGCTTCAGTTACAACTCTGTGGTAAACATTCCTGTCACAATGGAAACTGCACTTAGATTACCAAAAAACTGGATGTCAGCTGAGACAGGTGAAATGAACATCAATAATGTTGAACATGTCAGTAAAATAAGTAAAGAAAAATCAGACCTATGGCAGATATTTTTCATTGTGGCTGACAAGAAAGGAGACTGCCATTTGCTTGTTGTGATATGCATTTAGTAGTTTTAGCATACATATAATACCACTAAGCCAGACACCACTGTCAAAAGTCAAACTAAGCAGATATTTACGCACATAAAAGAGTCAAGTATCCCCTCAAATTAGCAGAATATTATTATTTTAGGGCATTCGACCACATCATAAAGTGTCAGACAAAGGTTATGAATGGCACAGCAGTCAAAATTGGCAAATTCAGTGTCAAAAGATGACTGAAATATCCTTCACTGATATCAAGACTAGTGTTGATCAGCGAATTTTGCCAAAGTGTTATTCACAGTGAATTTGCTGAGTTTACGTTCGACCCATGTTCATCAAATTATTTACTGATAATTCAGCCAGTTTAGGATTTTTCCCATTGCCTCATAATAGTTTGTGAGACCAGTGCGAACTTCCCGCGGAGCTGTAACAGCCAACATTGGATAGGACTTCCCACCAGGTATATAATGCTGTTCATTTGCATTACAGACTCTGTGGGACTTAGTTGTAGAACAGATAAGTAAATAATGTAGGCTCTCAAAATTTTCTTTTTCTGAAACATAAAGAATAAATAACATGTTATCTCTGCTTGTCACCAAATGTGCAAGTTGACCTTTAAGTTCCACATCAGTATAAGATAAGGGGGCGTGTTCCCTGTGCATGCATAATTAGCCACGTGGAGATAAAAAAAAAAAAATGTGATGGTGCCAGGAATCACAAACACAGGGCATTCTATGAAATAATAATAACGAAAGATTTATTACTATTTACAAGATGTTTCTATATTTTTGATAGAAGAAAAAAGGTGCAAAGCATTAGCACAGACAGCCTGGAGAGCCTTCTGTGTGACTTCAAAAAATAGAACAAGCCAGTGGCTTCAATTATGACACACAACTTTGAATTTTCTGCCTTTAAAAGGCCTACATATTTTTTCTGACTTTGACTCCAAGTTCAGCATTTCTGCTTTGTTTTGATGAAATATATGATTTTGCGTTTCTGTCTTCTTTGATCTCACAGAGGCAAGGTGGTGGGGTGGTTGGCATTGCAGCAGCAGAGCTCGGGTCATGTTTTTGGCCACAATAATCAATCAAGTATAGTTGGCAGACGTTTCCCTAGCACTCCAGGACAGGGTAATGATGACTGCACCATTAAAATCCAGTCAAAACTAATTCAGATAGTACTTCCCCTTTGACATCAATTCATTTTGCCAAGTTTAGCGATATTCACAGACATTTCCATGATTTCTCCAAACTGAAGGTGCAGCGAACACAATGGAGTTTGCTCGACACTAATCAAGACATGTAAGTGAAAGGGCACAGACCTTAAGAGCAATGAAAGGAGAGTTATCACCAAACCATTTATCTACAACTACTCACTACACCAATAACAGCTCTTACATTTGTCTCAAGAATGTATTTTTATACATCATTTTTGCTGGCCTGCTGAAGACCTGTGGCAATAGTTTTTCTTTACTGTTTCAGAAATGCAGATATTTTATAATTAATGCTCTACCATTTAGTGCCGAATAATTTTCATCCTCTAACAACAAAGCAAATATAGTTACTGCCCTGTGTGATCTAGACAAGATTGTCTCAAACACCAAGTAGGACAATCCTTTTGTGTGGGGGCAACAGCAGGGTGTTTCTTGTGCTACAAGATTGCTTTTTGCAGGTACAGACGTAATGGAAAAACAGTCCTGTGGAGGACTCTACTTCAAAGTAAATCTATTTTAACTTAAAATTAAGAAGAATTGGTTTGACTGACTCATGTACTAAACAAGAAATGTCTCATTATGACTCTGTTTCCCCAGTTGCCTCTCTCAATAAAATGAATACGCTTTTGGAATTTCACTGCAGTTGTTCAAAACATTAAAGTAGACCAGCAGATTTTATTACCACTAATATGAAGGTGGCACACAAGCAATTGAAAAAAGGGGGGACACAGAAGGTTCAATAAAACAAAATCTGAATAAACAATATTTAAAAGTAGCTTTAATATGTAATAATCATTCTGATAGTCTGGCATGTATATAACAAAGTAAAAAGCTATTAAATAGGAATTTTAATAGGATATCTTACCTTTGTTACAATGCAAAACATGTAATATTAAAAAAGGGGATTAAGTCTACAGAGACCTTAGATAAAGTAAAACCAGGAGACCTGTCTAGAGTTATTGTTCTGTAATAATCATGACAGGACTCAAATTAACCTCTTACCAAATCTTTAGGACCTATTGATTACAATATACAAAATGTCACATTTGGAATTTGCCATTTTAGAAGAGCATATTTACAAAAATTGTTGAATTGACTTTTAATAAGGCAAATTTCAAGTACATGCAGGAATGTCTAAAAATACAAAATAGGACAACCAGTTAAGTATGGAGAAAGTTGTAGAACAGTGGTTAATATTTAAAAGTAAATTACTTAAAATGCAGGGCAAGTTCTTTCTAAAACTTGGAATCACTAGTTTGTTTTTTTTTTTTAGAGACCTCCAAGGCAAATGAGTCAAGAACGAAATGACAAAAGAAAAAGCAGCTCTGTAACAAATGTCTAGTGCTTATTAGTTAAAAAATATTATGAAAAGGAAATTAAAGTGTAATATTGCAAAAAAAGCAAAAATGTATGCAAAGAAGTTCATTCAATATTTTAATAGTTAAATAACAGTTAAGGAGGAAGGAAAGTGTAATTAAGAACAATTGGAATGAAATAAAATAAATGAAAAGCAAACAAACATTTCTGAATTAAAATTTTTATTAAGTTTTCCCTTGAGAAGAAATTGGTAACCTCAAAGTAGCTACAGAGACTACTGCGGAGGTGCTAAACAATTTGGGCATTGAAGAAACAAAAGTGCTACTAGATTTTTAAGAGTTGAAATTGAAATATGAAAAAAATACCCAAACCAGATAACCAGATAATATTTATTCAAGAGTGCTTAAGGCATTTAGTAATTACACACTGTATGTACTGTATAACCTTAACATGCATTTTTCAGAAATCACTGCATACTAGGCTGATTCCTAAAGACTACAATTTGTAAATATTGCTCCATTATGTAAAAAGGTGATCAGGTCAATCTGAGTAATTATAGACCAGTAAGACTGACATTGAGGAAGTTAATGGAAGCAATTATTAAAGAACAGAGCAAGCAGAATTGACCAAGTTCAGGTGCATTAGTGAAAGGGCAACAGGAGATTGCATTTAACCAATATTTAATAACTCTGTTATGAGGCAACAAACACATTTTTTAAGGACATACAGCATATGATGTTATTTCAAAAGCCTTTTATAAGGTATAGGAAGAAAAGTTATTAATCAAACTAACAGAAGTGAATATTAAATGTACAATGTGCAGATGGGTGCAAAATTGTCTGAAGCAGAGAAAACAAAGAGCTACATTGTAAGGCACAGTTTCTAAAATTAAGTGGCGTTAAGTGGTGTCCTCGAAGGATCAGGGTTAGAACTGCTGTTCTTTTCAATTTATAAAGATGATGTGATAAAAATGTAAATAAATGCTTATGTCAACAGAGTAGGTGAAATCAGTCAATTCATTGCTGTGTGACTAGGCAGAATTAAGACTTGGGCATATATGTGGCAGATGAAATTGTAAGCAAATAAATGTATAATGCTGCTAGTATGTAATAACACTATTAGATATTATAACAAAATGGGTGAACACAACTTTAAAGTACTTATGGAATCATGGTTAATCTATCACAGTTTATACACTAACATTGTACAAAAGTGATTAAGAATACCAAGATATTTTGGATACATAGCACACAGTGTTATAAGTTATACTGTATGTAAGTTATATTAGTGAGGAATCATCTGGTGTATGGTGTGCAGTTTTGGTCACAATATTATATAAAAGATATAGCAGTAATATACAAAATCCAGAAACTAGCTTCTAGAATGCTTCAAGGGCTGAACTTACAAAAATAAGACTGAAAGAGAGGAATCTTGTCATTTTAAGTAAGTGGAGCTTAAGCGGAAATATAATTAAAACATTCAAAACTATGAAAGAAAATTAGTACAGTAAAGGCCAGCTGTTATTTTAAATTGTGCTTTTAGCCAGAACACATGAAACAGATGGAAGATGGTTAAGGACAGTTTTTGTATAAACCTTAGAAAAGATATGCTGAATAAGTAGTACAGAATAGAGTACTTTAGGGACTTTCAAATCTTGCCCTGATGATATTTTGCAGAAGTTTGATGAACAGGAATTGACCAGGGACTGACAAGCTATGTTGTGCAGAATGGTCTGTTCTTATTAAAATTGCTCTAAATAAAGCACTGTTTCCACCAATTTCTTAGTAGTGGGAGTATTTGTGGTCTCAGCACTACAAAAAGCCACCAGGAGAGTTACAGGAAGTTCAGAGAATACAATGATATACCAGGAAAGTTTAAAGGTGATTAATCATTACTGTTTAAGCAGAGTGTAATAAAAATACTGCCACAGAAAACAAAATTCAAAATGTTAATAGTGAAGAACATCCTACAACAACAAAAAATGATGTCAAAATACAGAAGTCTAAAATAATCGAAGCACAGAGGCAAAGAGCTAGTACTGTTTCTTCACTATGCATGGACATTGATTCTCAATGCCTTAACAAACAGCCTTCAAATTTACCCCACATTCTCACAACCTACTTCTGGGAATTGGAATCCACATTCACAGGACATGAAGGTTGGTGGATCTGAAACACTTTACTGGCTGTGAATGAATGAATGTGTGTGTGTGTGTATATGTCAGATACACTTTGCAAGGGTCTGACATCCATCTAGTTCATGTTTGTGTTATATCTTGCTTCCCCATGCCAGGATTGGTTCTTAATACCTAGAAATTTGCAAGGGAAAGATAGGATTTAGAATATAGATATTCTGCAATTATTTTTGCCAAACAAGGAATCTGCTAAATATACCTAAGATAGTACCATTGGGTCATAAAATAGCACATAGAGAACCTTTACAGCATGACTGCATATTTTTGAAAGAATCACAAAGTAAAAAAACAATGTTACATTCTAATGTTCATTGTTTATTAAAAACGCATATGATTTTGTATGATGGCCAAATTTAAAATATTCAGCAGAAAAACCCAATTTAATCAGATGTGTTTATCCATCCATCCATCCATTTTCCAACCTGCTGAATCCAACCACAGGGTCACAGGGGTCTGCTGGAGCCAATCCCAGCCAACACAGCAGATGTGTTTACTACTTTGTAAACTTCTGCGTCAAAATGACTCAATGAAGCAAAGGACAACTATAACCAATCAACTTCCAATTTTCAAAAAAACCCAAAAATATATATGTTTCTCACAAGGGGATCTTAAGTATGCCGTGTGGCTCAGGTCATCACCTACAAGGACTTCAATCACACAATCCATTTCTTAGTACAGAACAAATGATTGAATCTATAAATAATAATGATTTAATAGTCTAATTTATCTAGGAAAAGAAATAATGTGGAATTTTATGGCAGTATAGCTTTTTCACAAACTGCTGGAACATTTGAGTCAATGCATCTTATTTACACATTTCTTGAACCAGCACCACAGTCTGGGAAGAACAAAATGCCATCACTAAATTTATCATAAAACTTAAACTAAAGACAGAAGACAGGAGTTTGTTAGCATACAGAAAGAATGAAAATAAAATTTTCTTTTCAGAATGAATATGCATTGTTCCATAGGAAAGTATAAGAATCTAACAAACTTAATTTTTTACAATATAACATGTAAAACATTCATCCATTAATCCGTAATCATTTATATGGTACCAATTTAGAGTCACCAATAAACCTGAAACAAATGTCATTAGGATGTGAAAGGAAACAAAAATGTCTACAGAAAAAGTCTCATCTATTTTTAAATGGAAAACAATCTTTGAAAATCCATCTAATAAGAATACTAAATCCTGATGACATCAGTTTATTTTTATTGGTCTCCAAGAGTAAATTATTGACACAGCTGATGTACGGTATATTCTTTTGGATTAAAAAAAAAAGTTGACTGACATGTACAAACATTTAACTGGGTGTTTTTGCTTTCATATGCATGTGTCTAATAGTGAGAACTGCTCATATTTAATTATATGGCATTTAGCATGGGATGGGGTATAAGAAAATGGAAGCTTTACATTTTTTGTGGTGTGCAAAATCTGCAAATTTTGCCTGTATTTTCATTATACTGTTCTCAAGAGAAAACAAGACGAACTTGCATGGGCAGTTTTAACATCAAAGCATCCTGTTGTCCTGAGAAGTACCAGTACCAATCACAGTAACATCTGTTTGAACTGAGCAGGAATTCAGGAGATGATGATTTTATCACCTGTGAAGAGATGGCCACCAGGACTAAATTGGCTTACAGTTTAGAAAGGAAGACATGATGATGCTTCCAGCAGTATCCGATTATTTTACAACCAGCGAACAGAAAGAGATGCCATGGGACTAGAAATTGTCAAACTAGTTTACAGCTTGAGACAGATGATTCTTAAAAAAATTTTATTACTTGGGAAAATGGACGTACTCAAACAGATAAAGAGTCTGACTAAATTCATCCAAAATATTGACAGCTAGCCAATTAGAGCATGTAAAAATCACATGTTGCAAAACCACAGTGGAATTTTATAATAAGTATGCCTCGTCTGAGAGCAATATCAGAAGAACACAGAGCAGCAACGTCAGAAGAGGACAGAGCGACGTCAGGAGAGAGCACCAATCAGGTGCGACCACTTTAATCTGATTGTCAGCTAAAGCATCTCATGAACAACTTTGACTGCTAGATCAACACAACCCTGAAACATTCATCTCTGACATCTTTACCTTTTCGTAAGCCTTTATCTAAAGACTATATATATGCCCAGACTTTGATAACCACATTTTTTATGCTTTTCTTTACTGTTATTATTGCACTTTAATAAATACCATGTCTAGAGTGACTGAAGAAATTAGGTATATTTCTTAGAGCACCTAGAGCAGTGGGAAGTGCCATATGATCCAAGCTACAAGGTTTATCGAGCTAATGACACAGAGCTCTGTCCAATAATGAACTGTGCATTTAAGTAAAACGTTCACTGGTTGATAAATGGCCTTGAGCCAGGAATGTTGAGCCTTTGCACATCTGAATAGATTCCTGGAGATCAAAGGTAATATTTAAGTCTGAGATATATCTAAGACATCGCACATTGTTCGTGCCTATTATAAGTAAGTTTCTTGGAGTACTACAGAAAGCAGACGGTGCATGTGTTATTGATACAGTATTTGTGTGGGTTAAAGTGCTGGGGAATAACGTGCATGTGTATACATACAGTATTTCATATAATACTTTTGTGGTTAGTGTTTGTATGTATGTGTATATTTATGTAAATGTGTGTTAATTTTAAAGTGCAACAGTAGACCAACCCAGTAACAAACCTGATGAGTACACTCATCCATGAAGAAAATAGGTAAAGGGTTAGTAGAGGGAAATATCATGATTACTACTACATTACTAACACTTTCTTACAGAACCGACCAAAAGTGCAGCACCAAAATTTTAAAAGATCTTACACTCTATGCACTGAAAAATTACCAGTAACATAAGAGTTGTTTTAACCCTGAACACAGAAGGAGCATTCTGCAGGGTTGCTTTTGTAAGTGGCCACAGATTTCCATCTATATACTAAAATATGTGAATTACACATGTCTAGCATTTGGAGTTTATAGCCTAACAGCCAGAGTTAAGACATTGGATTCAAAATTATGTCATGACAAGGTGCTTCTCAAAGATAATCCAATGTCTGGCCAGATTTCAACGTCAATGAAAAAACAATGTTGCCACCTTGGAATGTATTGTAATGGATGATTGAAAAGTGATGGTGTGTGAGACAGCCCACACTAAAAGTATTAGTTATGTACCAGATAAATCAATTACTTGTGAGCAATTAAATATGAACAAGGTCTCTAAAACCAATAGGTAAGCAAAATGTTTACTTCTTAAATTAAATATCATTACATGCAAGAAGATCTTGTGCTAATTCAGACTCTGAGACATTTAAATACAGTTTCATAAATGCAGCAAAACTAAAATCTATCACTATAGCCCAACATTCAAGAAACAATAAAAATAGTAAAGATTATGTAACACCAAAGAAATTCAATCCTAGTCCTTAGCCCCCCTACACCATTAAGGACAACACATTGGTAAAATGGTTGGTGCTGCGGTTTCACAGCCTCAGTCATCCAGGTACAATTTTCCACAATGTCACTGACGATTCCTGATATATTTATAGGGTCTTCTCCATGGGATTTCTGGATTCTACTTACATCCCAAAAGCATGTGCGTCAGATTAGCTGGCAGGGCACCTCTTAGCAACCATGAGATGACCAAATGTGGGCATGTACCTGTGTTAGTTTACTCCTGCTTTGCCATTAGAGCAGCTGAAATAGGCCACAGCCCAAGCAACCAAGTATTTTAAACAACAGTTTCAAAAATGGTTAGTTACATAACTACAATATCAGCAGAATTTCTCAGGAACAACAAGCTAACAATTAAACAATAGAAATTTGATTCTGTATTACACAAATGATTCTTTTAAAACCAGAAATGTGCATTACATACTTGTATACTGCATGGAAACAGCACAATGGTTTGCAGCTGTGCATCAGAAATGAAAGCCACAAAAAACATAATCAGAACAGTGACTTATAGATATATTACTGTTAACTGCTAAAAATAAATGAATTACAATTCTATATGCAAATGACCAAAAGGTAAGTAAAGTTTGTTTTTAGAGTTTTTTCTGACTCCTTTGTCATTCTTAATAAAATAAATAACATTGTTTTTAACTGATGGGTTCACTAAAATTTTTTTCGGCAAAATAAACTAATTGTAACAATGATCATTTAATGCTAGTCTTTTATTTAAACAAAGACACGAGCTATGTTGCGCTTTTATTTTGTAAGGGAACTGTTCAATTAGAGTACCACTCAAACACCAGCGTCTGTAAATATGTTGTACTAATGGCTGAAGAAGTTAGTTTATAGCCCCAGAGCTTCGTTTGAGGCTCTTTTCTTCAATACCTGTTACCTGATGACAGAATAACAAGGTCTTTGGGGAAAAATTGACAAAGAGAATGCCAAGCATTCACAAGTACAAAACCAAGTATATTCATAGCACACACAGCATTTTATCTTTCCAAGCACCCCGTAGAAACATACTTAAAAAATGTTTCCAGAATATGCCTGAAGTTATGTCTGCACAGTCTCATTAAAAAGTTCAACACTAAAAACAAAAGTGCAATCTCGTTAAAAAAGCAGTTGACAGCTGTAATTTTTTCCGGATGATAATTTTAAGGTGATAAATGTAACCAAATATTTCAATATTATATATAAATACGTGTACATACTGAGAAGGGTTGCCTGGGTGGAAAGGGGTTGCCAGGGACAGATAAAGAAGGAGATTGACAGAGGAAAAACCCAAACAATGACACTATAAAGCATCTCTACATGATACTGTGGATATACAATAAAAAAGGAGAACTCTCTAAGAGTATCCTAATGAAAGAGAGACCTACAGAAAGGCTAGGGGGCAGCAGACAAGACCAGCAAGCCAACTAAAAAGACAGGGAATCCAACAGAAGTAAGGAGTATATAGCAATGTAAAGAGTGTGTAAAGTATTTAAAATACTAACCTGAAGCTGTATACAGCATAGGATTTCCAAGGAACAAGGGATTGCAAGCACAGATGGAAGATCATGAGTGCCTGACAATTCAAATGTTCAGAACTCCAATGGTTTCAAGAAGTTAAAGAAAGCCTTGTATCTGTAGATCCTTCAGCAACCTATGTTGGGACTTAAATGATAGCCCAATACTCAAACTCAAGTAGGGTTTCAAGATTTGCATGTGTATGAATAAGTTTAGATTTGAGGTGGTAACTGGAGCAGGAAGAGAGGACATGTTTTAACACCAACTGATCAAACCCAAATCTCTTCAAATTAGTTGATTTTTATAACTTTAATAACTCTAAGTTTTCTTCGTTTGTTTGTTTGTCTATCTAAATTAAAAACAACTAAAGAAAAAAAGAGAGGATGTTATGACAGCGTCTGATTTGGTCGGGGTTCAGCTAAGATTTGAGTGCTAGATATAGTCTAGAAATGAGTAGGAGGGCCCAATCTTCTAACAGTCATATGTGCCTAGCCTTTAAAGAAATGTAAAGAGAGATATAAAGGCTATTAAAGGGTATTACGACCCAATGAGCTACTTACCTGTAGCTTTGCTACCTACTCCAGAGGTTTGCCAAGGAATGCCTAGAGTCATAACCTACATGAAGGTTTAAATGGCTAGGCAGGACAAGATTCAAGGAAATATACAAAGTCTAGGAAAAAATTCCATTGTAGAAGCAGAAAAATGTGATTTTTATTTTCACAAAAAGCATTTATTTTAAACTTTTATACAAACATGCAGACAAAGGGTATGTTGACAAAAAGCTTACTAACATGTAATTACAAAAAACTCATAAATAGAAGTGTGATGAAACAGAGAAAAGGTCTGTATCACTTTTAGAACAAACAAAATACCAGCTACCACAGCCCATGCAATACAAGCTGTCACTTGTTTGTGGTCTTTTTTAAACTTATTGTAGTTTAATTTTCTGATACATTTCATTGAACTGAATTAAAATTTAAAGAATACTTAAATGAGAAGGAAGTCTCCAAGGTGATAAAGTTGCTGAGTGTAAAACAGGACTGATTTTTATTTAACAAGAATGATTGTACCATTTAAACATGTCCATCAATCACCTGTGACTTTGCAAACTGAAATTGGCTGAGAGTTTAATGCAAGTATAGTATATAGACCAAGTGCTAACCGGAGACCTAGTGCCAAGATTGCAGAGCGTTTTATTTAAATGTATAACAACTGATGTAAATTATGAATATCTGGTCATGAAACTAATACATGGCATACACAGGAGCCTAGTTCATCTTACAAAACCGGACTTGCATGAATAATTTGATTTGATATCATGCCTTTCAAAATTTTCTGTGTCTGGCACAGTACTGAATGTTGTAATGCAAGTGGCCATGACTAAATTTTAAGAAACATATTTTATCTTATTAATATACATACATTCACATGTACTGCCCATCTTCCTGAACCCATCATATTTGCCTAATTTTCCTTGTTTCCTGTTAGAAATAAAAATCACACCATGTATATAAAAGCATTCTAAAGCTTTGTTTCCAAAAGTATGGAATGAACTTCAATAAAATTGTGAAAGCTTAAAAAATGGGTATTGTTAAACTAAACATATATAGTCTGGGTTTATGACTAACTGATTCATTATTGCTTATATCTCTTTTAAACTAATATATACAATTTCCATGCATCTGCTTTCTGTAATCCTGTAATCCTCACATTGTATTTGGGATCTTGAAAGATGCTTTATAAATAAATGTATTATCATCATTGTACCAACAATTGCACCAAATAGGATACTATTCGGCACTTTATCAAAGTCAAAACCAGGCACTCATCATACCTTTACAGAATAGCATTTAGTTTTAGATTACATTTTTTTTAGGTTCTGTGATGGCATGTGGAATAGCTATATTATAGTCCACTTTGTACTTTATCTTTCTATATCCCATATGAAGAGAAAGTTGAAAATCTGATCCTCTGTCTCCCAGTGTGTAATCTGCTCTGTCTGCTAAGTCAAACACCCAGATTTCACTTTAAAAACCAGCTTGACGTGCAAGGCTAAGGCTTTACATACCAAATAAAGAAGAATATTACTAAAAAGACATGGCACTTCTTTTAATATACAAAAGTCTGAAGCCATCATAAAAATAATTGTCTGAGAACAGCTCATATAGTGTAGTCATTGGGATACGAAGGATTAAATACTTGACTCATGTGTACAGAAAAAAAGAAACAACCCTAAGGCCTAAAGGACTACAAATGCTTTGTATTTTAAAAAGTTACCTTTATTATTTTTTATGAACCTTCATTAATATCCTTTTTAACTTTTTAATGTATTAAATAAAATCTGCAATATTTAATATTTCCAGACATTCTCAGTAATTGTCTATTACCATCACTGGAGAATAAAAAGTATACAGTATATTGTTCAAAAATCCATTAAATAGCATATTGGGTCAAAAACAGATAAAGAAAACTATAAAACTTTAATTATGGATAATGAAGAAAATGAATGACAAAATTCCCAGGTTTTATGAGGCTAGAACAATCAAAAACAGAAATGTAGATCGCAAGAATAAATGGAGCAAAATGAAAGAAAAAAAAAACTTTTACACCAATTTGCAGCAGCAGATATATGTACAGAACTGATTTTTGCCATAAGCTATTGAGGCAACAATTTTGTGAAGCATCTGCATTAATACAGTGTACATCTCTCTATTATATAAAAAATATCCCAAAGAATATCTGCAACCATTAACACCGTCCAGTCTTCCACCGCATTACTGAAGAAAGAAGAATGTATCCATGAAAGGTAATGTAGTACATCTTCCATGGATAACATTACACAACAAAGGAGATCTTGATATGCCATTTGTATTAAAACATTAACTGTTTCCTGTTAGAATAGCTTTTGCAAAGACAATTAACAAATCGCAGGGCCAAACATTCGAAAAACTTGTTTTATTTAATAGAGAGAAAGAAATGAAATTTAATCACGGGATACATGTTGCGTTGTCATGATGAAAGTGCAAACACAGAATCAAAATTCAATGCGATATTGATGAAAATTTAATTCAAAAAACTGTTTTTAATGAAGTTTTACAGTAAAAGTGTAAGTTTAAAAAGTACTTGCGTGTTAATTTCAAAGCCAAACAGAACAAAATCGTATTACGCAACGAATAACTCTAACGCAACATGAAACACAATTTACTTTCAAATTATTACGTTTTACTCTTTTTTAATATGGTTAATTACTCGCTGTACTGTAACATAGTTCTATTCTGCATATGTAACAATTTCCATGAAAATAAAGCAACAGAACCGCAAAGAGTCTAGCGTGTAGTGCAGGCACGGGAGATGGCGAGCAAAGTAAGCAGGGGGCAAAGTTTTTTTTAAAAATAAGCTTTTAAAGAAAACTAGTAAAACAGTAACTGTTGGAAAGTGACAATGATGTCAGTAGCAAACATATCATTTGACAACTTTTTGCAGAGCACAATTCAGACATCGGTTTTTATATGTTATAGATGGCAGATGACGGGCTCAGTGGCTTATGAGGAGCCAGGGCATAGCAGTTAGACCCATTTTTAAAGCACAATCTATAAATAAATAAGCCAAAAATTCATAATAATAAAATAAATCGTCTAGGATGAGTCAACCTTACTTAAACACAGTATTTCCCAAAAAGGAAAAGCAACACTTCCTAATATAGGAGTTATGGAATCTCCAGAATGCAGTTAACATCACTTTCAAAGGATTTTGGAAGAGTAAATCAGCAAAAGCAATGCTATTATTCATAAAAATTATATTTTATTTACTAAAGAAGCCTTAAACTGTGGCACTCTTCCCAATGCTGAGACACTTGAGAAACAATGAGTTAGACTTGAAATTATACTTGATAAATAAGAGTAAAATGTGAACTAACAGATTTTCACAGAACAGAGAATGGGTGATAAAAAAGCATACAATGAAGGAAGAGTAAGCTTTATGACAATAAGAAACACAACAGTGGATCTTAGTATAAACCTAATGAACACAAAAAACAACTCTTAAAATAAAAATATAAATTCTAAAAGGTGATAAATGTAAACATCCAAAACTATAATTTTAGCATAAAAACATTAAGGGAGGAGGGGAAGCATGTTAAGAACAGCAAAGATAAAATGCACCATAAATTCTGAGTCTTCTTGAATCCACTGAGAACTTTAAGTTGATTAATTAAAAGAAGGCATAATATGAGGGGATGAAAAAGGTGCACAATTGTTAACCACACTAGCAGCCTTGTGATTGGAGGGGCATACATATTTAAACAAGCCAAGTCTGTCTCTGAGTCTGTAAAATAGTGCCTTTTGTTTTTGTGAAGATCAGTACCATTTTTAGATTTTAATTATTGCAGTTATCAAATTTTGCCTCCCTGTGCTTTTGTTTCTGCACTTTTTTTGATTATGTTGTTGCTAAATAAATTGCCTTTATTTCCTTTCAACCTCCTCTCTTTTTGTAACTGCTTAAATCACATAGTAGAATTTAGCCTATAACAAGCATTCTGCAATATGCTGAGGACAGGTTCTACAAACAGCAAGTGATGGCACAGACACACTAAAAATTAAATTTAAAAAAATTTAAAATTAAAAATGCTTTGTACTCCACACAGCAGCCTAAAAAAAGAAAGGTTATGCTTAAGATGCATAATACACACAACAGGCCACATCTAGAATAATGTGTGCAGTTTTTTTGTCCTACTTATTACACAATTGTAACAGCATTTGAGATTGTCTACAGAAGAGCTATTAGGATAATTCCAGGGTTGTGAGTTATCAGCTATGAGAAAAATGTCAAACAATTGAATCTTTTCTTTACAAAGAAATTGAGATTAAGAAGTGTCATGATTACCTAACACATGAAGCAGTAGATAATCAAACTAACTGAAATAAAGTGTAGTAGAATAAAGGACCTCAAACTGAAATAAAGTGTAGTAGAATAAAGGACCTCAGTGACCTTCAAATCCTGACAAAAAAGTTGATTTAAGATAAAAACCTATTTAGAAATAATTACAAAATGATGAAAGCCTAAAGGCCAGTTCATACCTGTGTGCATACAGAGACGTGTCAGCACAGGTGTTTCTATGTATTATTTCCATAATACAAAGTATACTTGGTTGGATGACATAAAAGGGAACAATCAAAACCATTTAACAGAACTTTGATAACAGTTATAATGAATGTTGCTATTCAAAACTACCTTCATAAAAATCATTTTCAGCAGTAACACAACAGTTCATGCTTGTACCATTTATGCTGACAATCTTTAATTTAATTATTTTCAAACATCTTTAAAGCACTTATTGCAGTACTCTTTAGAGCAACTGTTGATTCAGACCATTAACACTTCATGATCGATACCATGAGCACTTAGGCCTGAACAACTACAAGATTCACAAGCTTAACCGATTTACCTAAAAATACAATTACACTAAGAATAAACTGATTAGAACACACAAATAGGTTGGCGATTAATCAAATACAGTTACATTCATTATAAAAAGAACATGTGAAAATGGGTATCATGTAGTATAAACAAAATGTAAGCCAAAGGAAATTTTGGCACCTACTTTAAATCTTGCCACATAACATCCAAAAAGAAGCTGTGTACATCTGATGAACTGCTATATTCGTACAGTAGCAGCACAACACACTGAAAAAAGGGCAAAAACAATTTTGGTGGGACTGAACCTGATTAACTGCAGATCTCTGTTGTATGTACAACACTGCATTTCATAATACAGGGATTAATTTAACATCATGATGTAAAGACTTAGGGGCAGTGTAGGTCAGTCTCAAATAGCACAACAGTCTTGCCAAATTAGATACTGGTTCAAGCCAAATAAATTACTTAAGCATTTAAACAAATTTTGGAGTTAAGAAAAACAAGTCTTGCTAGATATGCAGATGTTGTACAGCCAAATCGGGTCTAGAAGAGGAGACTGAGTTTGTACTGGATAACAGACAGACAGAATGATTTTCAATCTAATTAAAGTAGTGAAATTAAGCTTTTAGATACAAGTAAAATCTCTTGTTTATAATGTATTAGTTGCAGGTCACCTCTAACTTTTCACCAGTTCAGCCACCAGTTTTCATATTCAAGTAACATATGTCACTCTCCAATAAAATATCACAACTCAACCTCAGTTGATCAGCTTTTAAAATAACTGAAATAAATGCACTATGCAAATAAGGAATGTGTTTTTTCTGTAACTGCCAGATCGAGATGTTAGTAAATGTATGTTTCCTTGAATTCACCATTTTCAGTATACAGTAATCCCTCGCTATATTGCGCTTCGACTTTCGCGGCTTCACTATCGCGGATTTTAAATGTAAGCATATCTAAATATATATCACGGATTTTTCGCTGGTTCGCGGATTTCTGCAGACATTGGGTCTTTTAATCTATGGTACATGCTTCCTCAGTTTGTTTGCCCAGTTGATTTCATACAAGGGACGCTATTGGCGGATGGCTAAGAAGCTACCCAATCAGAGCATGTATTACATATTAACTAAAACTCCTCAATGATATAAGATATGCTTCCCGCGCGGTGCTTGATTGTTTGCTTTTCTCGTTCTCTCTCACCCTCTCTGACATTCTCTGCGCCTGACGGAGGAAGTGTGAGCAGAGGGGCTGTTTGCACAGAGGCTGTTTGCCTAAAGGATACTGACGCTCCTCTACAAAATGCCGCTTTATCGTGGTGCATCGGCATACTTAAAAGCACGTATTGATTTTTTGATTGTTTGCTTTTCTTATCTCGCTCTCTCTCTCTCTGACATTCTCTGCTCCTGACGGCGCTCCTTTGAAGAGAAGATATGTTTGCATTCTTTTAATTGTGAGAAAGAACTGCCATCTCTGTCTTGTCATGGAGCACAGTTTAAACTTTTGACTAAAGGGTGTTATTTCATGTCTAGAGGGCTCTAATAATGTTAACAGTGTGGGAGAGTTTATAAGGGCTTAAAATATATAAAAATAACCATAAAAACATATGGTTTCTACTTCATGGATTTTCACCTCTCGCGGGGGAGTCTGGAACGCAACCCCCGCGATCGAGGAGGGATTACTGTATACATTGTGGACGCGGCCCGGACACAGACAGACGGACATGTTGCAAATCACCACCACACGTTTATTTACACAAATATTTACAAGTTTCAAGTGCACACAAACCCCAAACACAGTCCTGGCCACACAATGCCTTCCTCTTCGGGCCGCCTCCACTCTCTCTCCGGCTTTGTCCTGCTTCCACCCGACTCCAGCCTCGAATGAAGGGCCCCTTTAATATCATCCCGGACGAGCTCCAGGTGTGTCCCGGCATTCCTCCCTGGACACACCCCAGTGTGGCGGAAATGCCGGCTATTCTCCCGGAAGCTCTCCGGGTGTCCCTCTTTTTCTTCCCCTAGCACTTCCTGGTGTGGCGGAAGTGCTAAGGTCCAGGGTCCCCAAGGCATTGGGGCGCCCCCTGGCGGTGACCACGGGTCCCTACAGGGTTGGGCTTCCAAGCCCTCTATATGTGGCCCCCAAAGCAACCATGAAGGCAGCCCGCACGTGATCCAGGGTGAGCATTGACCCTCTTCCGGTCCCTCACGGTGTCCTGGCAGGGTCGTTGCCCCTGGCATCCCTAACAGTGCCCTACAGCCAGCGAAGACCACTAGGGAGGAGCGACACGTCCTGCGAGGGCAGCTTACCCCCGAAGCGGGTCCTACTCCTGGGCCACCGAGGTCCGGCCCTGTTCTCCAAACAGGGATAGGGGCGGAGATGCCACCCGAATACCTCCAGTTGGTGCTCTCCTGTGCCTCGCACAGGCTGCGTTCCCCCCTCTTACCGGCACCCCGGTGCCCACTCCTTCGGCACCCCCTCCGAGGTTTTTGCGCCCCTTTGGTTGCCGCCACTCGCTCCGTCGCAGGCACCGCCAGCCGTGGCGGCACCCCCTCACCAGCGGATTGTCCTTCAAGCAGATGGCCTGTCTCCTGAGGGCAGGTTCCCAACGAAGTGGGTCCTACTGCTTGTCCGTGGTCTGGCCCTGAAAAAGATAGAAAGAAAGGGGCAGAACCGCTGCCTGGACACCCCTTCCCTGGCGTCCCTCTGTGCCATGCACTGGCAGCGTTCTCCCCTCCATCTGGCACCCCCTCCACGGGTTCGTGTCCCTCCTGTGGTTGGAATTGACGGCGGCCAGCACCCGGACGTGTCCACCCAGCACCACGTCCCATCGTAGAGGAACCGGCACTCAGCCTCCAATTCCTCCTGTCGCCCTGGGACGCCCTGACGGTCTGAGTCTACTTATGGAAAAGAAAGAGACTCCTTCCCATCTGCATCCCTGTAGAGCGGCGCGAGACTGCCACAGACTTGGGGTGGAGGGCGCTAGGACCTGGGTCACTCAACAGCCCGTGTCCTGCCAGCCCCCTCGCTGTCTCTCCCCTTACCGCGCGCGCAGTCCCCTGCGCCGCATCCACTGTCGGAGGACTACTTACTTGGAACTGATCGTTAGCTTCACAGCCGTTTTCAGCAGACCCTCGTTCATGCTGTACGTGGATGGCTGAACTCACCTTCCCCGCCGTACACCTCCGGCTGAAGAATCCAGCCTCTCGCCGTCTGATCGCTGTTAACAGCTCCTCCATAGACGCGGCCGCCTTCATCTCCAGTACCCGCAATTCTGCCCGGAGGGCACGTAGCACCTGTGACACACACTGCTCTGCGGGCTGAAGGCACGCCTCCAGCTCTGACAGAGCAGCCGGCAAAGACAGGAAGTTAACTGACACAGAGCCTATCTGTCTGTCAGCCCCAAATGCCGGCAACTTCCTGTGGGCCTCTTCCTCCGGCCCAATTGGGTCTCCCCCGACACGTGATTGACATTCCTTCGTCCCGCCTCTCTATGGTCATCGGCGGGCACGCAAGACACACCATCCAACCGCGTGCCTGTCAGGAGGAGGGACTTCCGGTCCGCGGCCATGTTGTCTCCCCTCCTGCAGTGGTGACGTGCTTGCCGGCAGCCTTGCTGTTGCTGAGGCTGCAGTGGCTCCTTCTCACCAGCTCCCGCCACCTTGCCCTCGAAGCCCTGCCGACCAGCATGCCTCTGCCACTGACGCGGATCCGGGTTGTCCCTGCCTACAAAATAAAGCACACGCCCGGCCCCCCAGGACCGGCTGCCTACCGGCAAGGAACTCACCTCCCAGGTCCCGTCCAACCAAGGAAACGTCCTCGGTGTGGCTTCCGTAGACACGATGCTGTCCCGGGCGCCTCTAGCAACGGCGCACCCTCAGGAGCCTGCTGCAGTCCGGCTCCACACACTGTCGATCCGTCGATGGGGAAAACGGCTCTCCTTCGGACCCCTGGCGTTCTGTAGGGTACCTTTACCCCGCAGGGCTGTGTGCACGCAGCTCCCGCATCATGTGGGTGGGGTCCCCTGCTGCGCCGGGCCATCCACAACAAGATTTTGTTGTGCAGGTCCCAGCCTTAAAACAGGTGGAGCATCCTGCTGACTACGCCAGATGTGGACGCGGCCCGGACACAGACAGACGGACATGTTGCAAATCACCACCACACGTTTATTTACACAAATATTTACAAGTTTCAAGAGCACACAAACCCCAAACACAGTCCTGGCCACACAATGCCTTCCTCTTTGGGCCGCCTCCATTCTCTCTCCTGCTTTGTCCTGCTTCCACCCGACTCCAGCCTTGAATGAAAGGAGACGGCCCCTTTTATATCATCCCGGACGAGCTCCAGGTGTGTCCCGGCATTCCTCCCTGGACACGCCCCAGTGTGGCGGAAATGCCAGCTACTCTCCCGGAAGCTCTCCGGGTGTCCCTCTTCTTCTTCCCCCCAGCACTTCCTGGTGTGGCGGAAGTGCTGAGGTCCAGGGTCCCCAAGGCATTGGGGCGCCCCTTGGCGGTGACCACGGGTCCCTACAGGGTTGGGCTTCCAAGCTCTCTACTCTTGGCCCCCAAAGCAACCAGGAAGGCAGCCCCCACGTGATCCAGGGTGGGCATTGACCCTCTTCCGGTCCCTCACGGTGTCCCGGCCGGGTCATTTCCCCGGCATTCCTGACAACATACACACATTATATATAACGTTCTAAGATTTTATCATTGACAATACTACTGTTACCTCATACTTTTCTTCCCCTGAACCTGAACATATCTATGAAAAACTCTTCTAATTAGGCACTATGGCAGCAAACTTGGCCTTAACATTTCAATTAAGGCACCCAATTCTCTTCTTCCTAACCTCCAGAAGTCATCCTTTTACAATTAGCTATTTTGGATCTTTCTGCATCTGGGATCAATAGGTCATCCAGTGCCACTATTGACAAGTACTCTGCTGGTACTCACTGTGTAAGGCTGAATGGCTGTGGACCAGTGACATTTTTTCTCTCTCTTTGTTATTCACTGAGCTATGCAGGGTAGAAGGGTGGCCATTATATGAGGGAGATTTCTTTTATTGATTTTTGATTTATGCTCGGTTAGATATGTTTGCTGTTTCATTGTCTACCTTTCTAATAAACATTTTATCACAAAAGAACAAAACATTCTTTTATATTTATATTTATTTTCTTTTTCCCTAAATACAAGAATTCCAGAGTTCTTCAGGTGTACAGTACAGGAATAGAGAGTAAGTGAAACTGTGGGTGATATCACTGATCTCTACACAGGTCCCTTCAATAATATTTGGAATAAATTTGGTAACATTGTATATTAACGTAAACAAAGACACAATTGAGAAAAATTAAAATATGTAAATAGTCTGAAAAATAAAAAATAAGTCAAAATATAAGATTAATGTAAACTGGTTTTATAGAAAAATACATTTAATTCATGAGTTCATAAAATGTACTGTGTATGGTGTAAATTACTGAAAAACCTGAACCTGTGAATTTCATTGACTTTTTTACTGTTGTGTTCGTCAGTATTTTTAGCATAATAAATTAACAACTTTCGTTTTTTCTGCATGGTGATCTACAGTATCTCTTACCACAACCTTAAAAATTGGATTATATCTTGAAGTATATTAGTTGTTTTAAAACAATATTAGAGAAAATGCTCTAATATTAAAACTGGTTTATTGTTTACCTGTGTATAGGATTTGACATAATAAATAGTGCAAAATTGGACAACTGATCTTGATCCAGGATCCATAGTTTACACAAAAGTCTTCTTCATGTAAAAAGTTGCTGCAATTCTAGAATCTGTTAATGAGATCTACACAACATTTACATGACATATTAATTATACAGTTCACACCTACCAACATATACAGTGGAGATATATGCTGTGTGTGTGTGTATTATATATATATATATATATACTGTGTGTGTGTGTGTGTATATATATATATATATACTGTATATATATATATATATATATATATATATATATATATATATATATATATATATATATATATATATATATATATATATATATACACACACACATATTCACACTAATATTAGACAAACATGTAGAAGTGTGTAATGCAGTATATTGATGGAATGTTTCAATATCCTAGCTCTAATACTGTTGCCTGTATTAGGCTCATTACTAACACTTTTCTTAAAACGGAGTGATCATTAATTTTTCCAGGGAGTTCTAGTGTTTGCAGCCCAGTATTAACCTTTACTTGTTAATTTATTGCCTTTCTAACCATGAAATGGTGTTGTGTGAGTATTAATAGACAACACAATACTTCTAAATAATCAACACCTATCACAACATATATCAATTTAAATGTACTAAAAAATAAACCTGTAATTTAAATCACTGGTTTACAATATTAATTTAAGCAGATTTATTGATATACAGTAAGTAGAATATAACTAATACCTTTTTAACATTTCTGATTATTTTAGTGGACTTAATACTAGACTAAACAAACTATATACTGCAACACTAATCAAATTATAATACTGTATTTTTGCATCATTTAAGATAATACTGAAGCACATAAGTTAATAGTGAGTAGAAGTTATTCTTAAAAATAAAGAATTATTTGGTTAATGTGGTTCTGTTATTTATATATAATTTTATATTTATATACATTTTTTCTTAATAGATACTAAAAGGTTCAACAAATAATAACCATGAGTGACACAGTAGCTTTCTTTAAATAATCAGAAAGCTAAACATTCCTAGCCTGTTGGTAAGTTTATTTATTATAAACAAAAGAAGTCAAAAGAACCCAATGCAACTTTCAGCAATATACAGGGCTAATGTCTAATGTAAACACATCCAATTATCACTAATAAATTAAAGATGACAGAATCTTTGCTATACTACACAGAAACACCCTTCCATGCCAACAAACATTTAGCTTTTGATATGCTTTGTTACATTTATAATGTCCCTACAAATTTGTATTCCTGAACAAAAAACAACCTTTGATGTATGCTAGGTTCCACAGGAATACTGAACATAGTAATCAATAACATTCTCAAGCTGGTGCTAATGAATCGGACATTAGACTTTGTCTTCATAATAAAGGGATCAACTAAACCTTTTGCGATGAGAATAAGCAAGACGAATCTGAATACCAAAATTTCATGATGTGATTTAAAAATATTAATTATTCAATGATTGTCTAAAGTGGTTTTTAACACTAAGTTGTAACAAAGAACAATTAATATGTTAAAAAAGATGAAAATAATCAGAATGGTAATACTGCTATAGTATTGAATAAGGAATTAAACAAGTAATAAACATAATACATTTTAGTTATATAGCACTTTTGCCATGCTTAAAATTCTAAAAAGTATACTCAAGCAGTACAGTGAGATAGAAAATGAGTATCTTGAAATTTAAAACATAATGTAGATCAGGATTGCCCATACTTTTTCGGCTTGCGAGCTACTTTTAAAAAGACCAGGTCGAAATGATCTACAGTACCTACTTTAAAAATTTTATATATATATATATATATATATATATATATATCATATCATATCATAATCTATATGAGTATACTTTATACATAAAATGTATGTTGTCGCACCATGCATAACTGAATAACCTTTATTGCACAATAACAATTCAATACATTTATGGTCACTACAGTATTTGGATTTAATGATCTTCATGTGGGAAAAGGCTGACTCGCATAAATAAGTAGAGCCGAATAATGCAGTTAAGGAGGTAGCACATTTCCTCATGTTTGGGTACTTTTCCTATGTGATTAAGTTCCAAAACTGTCCAAGACCCCCAGACTTCAGCTGAATGTCATCCTGTAGTGTCAAAATCTCATCCTCCACTGTAGAGGAGTTTTAGGTGAAACAGCGTTGCAATTTCTGATGCGAGTGAATCACCCTCAACATCTTCCCTAAATGGATAGCACTTAAATGTAGCAATTGGCTCAAGTAAAGCCGAGTCTTGAAACCGTCTGTCAAAGTCTGAGAGGCAATTTTCAATCTGCTCTGTAACAAATGCTATCAAGTTGCACACACGCATACATTACAGAGCAGATTGAAAATTCCGTCTCCAGCTCTGACGCGAGGTTTTGGATGTTCCCCAAATATCACCCGGAATGATGCTTCGTGTGTCTGCCTTTGCTTTTGAATTCAGCAGAGTGAAAAATGACAGCTATCCGATTAACTGCGATTTTAGTTCCCTCTCCTTTCTCTTTCTCAGATCGCTTTTTGGAAGGAAGTCAGTTTCGTAGTTTTTATGAACAGTTTGAAAGTGCCTTTCCACATTTTCCTTCTTTGGAATAGCAAAGATAGATTCACAGATCAGACAAACGCACTTCGATTGTAACATTGTGCGAAAAAAAATCCTCTTCCAATTCCACATCCAGCCCATACCCTCCCTAAATATATATTTTTTTTAAATCCCTTCTTTAGTCAATATAAATTGGAAGGCTAACTAGATCACTTAGATAGCCAGAGTTTTGCAGTAGCTCGCGTGTTTGATCATGCGTGCGGGATGACCAGTGTGCTAGAAGAAAAGAGAACTCAGACTGGCCGCCCTGTATGTCAATCAAGTGGCAAATGCCATAGGGAGGATATATAGACTAACATTTAAAAAAATGTTTTTTTGAATGCAACGTGATCTACCTGCACTACCTTTGCGATCTACCGGTCGATCGCAATCGACGCATTGGGCACCCCTGATGTAGATAATACCAGGATGAGATCACCAGGGATCATTATGACATAAGCCAACAATAATGAGTAAGCACAACTACACAGAAGACAATTAAAAAAACTAAAGAAATGGTGTTCTTTTGGATAGTGAGTAGAATTCAGAAGCATATCATTAATCCAAAATGATGACTAATAAAAATAGTTACATGTTATGTTCATTTCAATTTTATCATACAGTCCAGCGCTGACTTACAGCTCCATTTCGAATCAGCCATTTGCCTGTATGTTGGTCCCTAAGTGTACAGGCCATTGCAATTAAGGTTCTTTGGGTCTGGAATGGGTCACCAGTGCACATACTTTAACTATCGATACACAGTACCATGAATTGACTTGACTCTCTGCCGCCTATTTTCAGGGTGCTGTTCTGCTTTTATTAAATTCAATCCCCTTCCCAACACAGTAGTTTGGAAGTGCCATGCAGCTTTGCTGATCAATATTTCATGGGGGAACACCCACCTCTGCTCATTGTTCATGCATTGGTGCTTCACAGTGTTAAATCATGGAAAAGCTCATTGTTCATTTGTTGGTGTTTCGTGACAATTTATCAATACTTCAAGGGAGAAACCTTTTATGGTGTAGTGGGATTGAAGAAACTGGTCATAAAGGGAAAGTATAATCTCATCTATTATTCACACCTACTCATCAGAAAAAAAAAAATTGAGGAGAACATTGGCTTTAAAGTACAAATAGCCTCAACTCTGGCAGCCACACAGAGTATCAGTACAAGATTGTATTTTATCTGATGAAGGTTAGAAGGCAACATGCTGAACTAGATAGCCTAGGCCACCCTGTCCGCAACAATTTTAAGCTCCTCCCAAGGAATTTCCAGCCACTCCAGCTATATATACACTTCAGCATGTCTCAGGTCTTCCTCTACTGGGTTATGCCTGACAGACCCCTAATTGGCAATGCCATAAGGCATCCAAACTAAATAGCCAACCCACTTCTGTTGGCTTTTGTCAATATCAAGACAGCAGTACTTCTACTCCAAAGTCATACAATATTACTAACCTCTGTAAACTAACATTGTGATTGAGTCAAGCAGCCATGCAATTGAACTATATTTCAGCCATTTCTGGAAAATCTTATTCATTTAATCACTGGCTTTAGCCAAGCTGCACCATGGAGTGCCCTTATAGGCTCACACCTCCCAAGGCGATGGCTGAGGTTGAGGATCGGGTGCAAAGGCAATCAGGTGACAGGCAAGAGTAGGACAGGTTTAGGCATACTAAACCTAAACAATGAACTATACCTGTGTACTTTATTATATTTTAACAAAAGAGGGCTAATCCGAAGAAAAGCAAAAATGAACATTTTAATATTAACATATAAACAGTTTCACTGTGGAATGTACAATGTCAGATTTGTAAATATTTGCTACAATGTTGGTACAGTGGAACCTCGGTTTGCAAGCATAATTCGTTCCAGGAACATGCTCGCAATCCAAAGCACTCGTATATCAAAGTGAATTTCCCCATAAGCAATAATGGAAACTCAGATGATTCATTCCACAACCCAAAACTATTCATATAAAAATGATTAATACAAAATATAAAATAAAAATACATAAAACAAATTAACCTGCACTTTACCTTTGAAAAGAATCATGGCTGGTGTGAGTGAGTTTCTAAACTCTTTTGGGATTCCACCCAACGGGAGGACAGGTGGAAGAGCATCCCGAAGCAACCACTGGCTCCAAGCGCTGTAGCAGTTCGCTATAAAAGCGAATGTGAAAAGATTGCAGACATGCTATAAGCGCCTGACGTTGATGGGTACTACAGGAACATTATAAATGCGCAGGGCACAGTATTACTTGGGCCCCAACCCTGCCAGACTGCTGTGTCTGTGAATAGTTAGTGGCAGATCCCGCTACAATAAATAACCGTACTGTTCCTGTTTCAAGCTGAATAAAGCTGATGTTGCTAAAGTACCGAGACTCCGCTTCATGTTTTGGGGTGCAAGACAGGGACTTACACCGTTACAACACACACACACACACACACACACGTGGTCACCATGCTATAGAAAACAGTATACGCTCGTACAGATGTTGACTATGAGTGAGGCACACCGACTCAGACGGAGAAGGGGAGACGATTACCCACAATCCCGCAGCGAGAGAGAGAACCACCATCAGCTCAGTTCTGATCATGTGGCGCTTGGCAGACAAATCGTATACGTACTACTCTTATCGCAAGACATCGCTCGTTTATGAAGTCAAAATTTATTAAAAAAATGTTACCTCGTATTGCAAAACACTCACAAACCAAGTTACTCACAATCCAAGGTTCCACTGTAAATGTAAAACTGTGACACCTTTGGGCAGATCTGACCGCAATCTGACCCATCTTACTGCCAGACAGCAACATATTCCCACAGAGATTGACGAAATAGACCCTGGAGGCTGAAATGGCTCTTAATGACTTCTTCTAAAGGACAAACTGGGAAATGTCATATGAGAACTATATCGACGGACTCGGTCATTGCATCAAAGACTATAGTAACTTCTGTATTTATACATGAGCAAAACCAAGAAACTGGTCGAGTTTTTCCATACTAAACAGCCTCAATGCCGGGTCATTATTCAGGGTGTGGATGTGGTGCATTTCTATGAGTTCTTGGAGGTCCAATGAAATGCTAGACTGAGAGGACGTAGAGGAACTGTATAACAAAAGGCAGAATGACACAATAGTGATGGCTATTATGAACAACGACACACATCAATACTCTGACACCCTAGCATTAAGTGCTTTCAGCCAACAAATTATTTGGCAAAATGTGTCTAGAAATGCAACTCGGCTTCCTTCACACCAATGGCAATATGCCTTTGCATAGCCTCATTGTGACTGCACTCATATCTTTAGCCATGTCACAAGTTTTGTTCTTTTTCAGAAATTCTTGTGTGCATTTGAAGGTTTGTTGTTTTATTTTTGAACTTCGGTAAAAAGCTAAAGATCCCTCTTGGGACAAATGAAGTACGTACATAAAAACTAACTAACTAACTCACTATCTATCTATCTATCTACAACATTGCTGTGTTGTTTAGCAATACTCTGTTTTCCAGACAATATGATCAGCACTGCAACAACTGAGCTAAACTTACAAATCACAGTAGAAGTAGATCAGCCCAGTAGAAAGGAACCCAACCCAGTGTTCATAGATGAGTAAGTTACTCAAGTCTGAGCAACAGAATTTTCCAGAACATCCACAAATCATATTTAAAACAGTTCTGATACATGGGATATGCATATGTAAGAAGACTCAAATTTCAAAACTTTAAAAACAAAAGCAAACTTTAAAAATGGATACTAGCAGATTATATTATAATGGAAGAAATACACAGCATTAAACTAAGCAGGGGTGGAGCCAAGTTTGAGACACCATTAAGGAAAATAAAAAAAAGTTTGCCATTGTCTTTGTTTCCCTCTTTATGAGGAAAATTGATTTATTTTCAAGGATGCAATGGCCATATGACAAATTGATTTCTTTTTCCTTTCTGAAAGCACTGCCATGCTTTCTACTCATCAATCAAAAGTGGTAAGCTTCTCTTGTTTAATGATCGATTCCTACCATCTCTTCCCAGCATTGTCTGTTATACCACTTTTCACATAAACATCAAAAAATAACTCAAATTATTCCTGAAGTTGCTACTGAACAGCAGTTCTTCTGTGAAAAGAGCGAGGTCAACAGAACTCTTTATTTGTGTTTAGTAACTTGCCTTCTTTTCCCCCCTTTTTAATACTATTCCCAGTAGGCAGACAGAGCAGTCAAGCTCAGCTGAAAATTAAGAAATACCAGTAGTAAGGGGTACAATTTATTAGATACATCTAATGTGTCTGCGATGCCTGGAGTCAGCAGATTATAGTTTACATTTAAAACAATGAAATGAAAATCACTACATTTAAAACAGAAATGAAAATCACATCTCTTAGTGCAAGTCATAATGTTGTTCATCGCATCACTATAGGACATGAATTCATAATTACAATAACAGAATTAGGAAGGAAAATTCTGCAACAATGGTACATTTTTATTGAAAGAAAAGAACACATATTGTCAGCCAGCAACTTTCTATAAGCTTAAGTGGAGACACAACCACAATGTACAAATATCGATCAATCTTTGTCACTTAGAGGTACCTTCAGTAGTCTTTAGTAGTTCTAAAGTTATTAAAAGGTTAAAAACAAGATTCTTTTCTTTAAAGGAAAAAAAAAATCACAAAATGGGCACACTCATTTTACCAAAACCCCATATAAAGGTAAGTTCTAACGTATTTAGCTGGTAAACTCTTGGTCAACAGTAAGAACAGAGTCTACAAATGTCAAATTTACATTATGAGGAAAGATTAAAAGAGCTCAGCCTTTCATGTTTAAGAAAAAGAAGATTAAATGGAGATATGAATGAAGAGCTCAAAATTATGAAAAGTAATTAGTACAGTATTATTTTAAAATGAGTTCATCAAGACGACGAGGACATAACTGGAAAATTTGTCAAGGGTAAATTCTGCACAAATATTAGAAAGTTTTTCTTTATACAGAGAACTACAGACACATGGAATAAGCTACAAAGTAGTGTGGTAGACAATAGGACTTTAGGGACCTTCAAAAATAGACAATATTATTTTGGAAGAATTAAGTGAACATGACTGGTGAGTTATTGTTGGGCTAAATGGGCTGTTCTCATCTAGATTGTTCTAATACTCTAATTCAGGGGTTCTCAACCTGGGGCCACATGATTTTCCAAGGGGGCCACAGGTGAAAATTATGTAAAGGGGGGAGCACAGAACAATATTATGGGGCCACAGAAACAAGTAAGAAGCAAAGAAAACAGAATAAGTGACCCTGCTTCCCAGTGGATAAATCGCCAAGCATGCTCTGTGGCGGCAACATCACTTCCCCTTCCATCCTCCTCCCACTTCTTCACTCCATCACCTCGCAGGCGGTACCCTGGGGCAATTTCAGTATCTCATGTGTCACGGGAAACGTGCGTGGCTACAGCAGTACTTAAAGTATAAATTTTGTATTTTATAAATTAAGAAATTATTGTATGTAATTTGCATTGTAATGTTATAAATTGTATTGTGTTGTAAAAAACATGTTCTGTTTACAAACAAAAAATTTAAATAGCTACCTTTCTACCTATAAGACAGGGGGGCCACAGGAAGGAAACAAGGTCGAAACGGGGCCACGGTTGAAAAAAGGTTGAGAAACCCTGCTCTAATCAAATGTCTTTTTTGCATCTGGAAAGAATTCTAGCAAATTTAATGAAAAATGACTCCCTAGCAATTTAAAACCATTATGACTATTCAGGATAAGAACTGTACTAGATGTGTGTTGCTTAATCTTCCCTTTAAAAATGACTGCCTTTAATCAACCTGTGATACACATTATGATTATTGGTCTACTACTTGGATCAGCCCAATTTCCTTTTTAATTACAGGACAATACTTAGTAGCTTTTGTTCTTTAGAAATTTCCATAGTGTGCAATGACTTCAGAATAGAAATCTTGTTTCATATACATAATCAATAATCCCTTAAACACTCTAAAAATAAATGCTCTCTGGTAGTGATAAGCACACCCTGTGCAGTTTTCTTTGCTGTGTGTTTGGCAAAATCACAGAAATGCTCAGGAACTTTGCTGAACTCCGCGAAATGTATTGAAGTTAACGGGGAATGAGAAGCTGAACTAGTTTTGATTGGCTTATAATAGTACAATACTATTTCATGGTCCCTAGGGAAATGTCTGCCAACTACTATGGCCAAAAACGTGATCTATGTTGTTAGGCAGCAGTGCTAACCAATGCACTACCATGCCTCAAAAAATAAAAGACGCAGTGGAGCAATAACCAAAAACAAAGCACAACCAAGGGCCATAAACTAGCAATAAAAATAAATATAGACTATTGCCCTCACAGAGTTAAAATCTTAGTGCACACCTTGGCCATAACACAAAATGGTGGTATGAGACTGGCGCTCTCTCCATTGTTTGAAGCTGTGACTATGGGCGCAACAGAAAGCATCTTTTTTGTTTCCCATGTATCTGTGCAAATAAAAGAAATACCTTTGTAAATAATAATATATTTTTGTTGCTGTTATTATTATCTCACAAAGTCTCATGTGAAAGTGAATCAGGAAGGTCTACATTAAGGCTTGTTTTGACTAGCAGCCGAAGCACATGGCTAATTATGTATATAAATACTGGATGTGGTACAGTGTGCTGAGGGTGCACAGGGATCAGTGTTATATATCTGGTAGTAGTACTCAGAATATTTTAGTTATGGTCAGCTAATGCATTGATTTTTTTATTAAACACATCTGGGAAAGAAAACTAGCTGGAGTACTGAGGAGTTTTTGATACCAACAGTTTTGCAACAATCTTACAGTATGCATGTGTGAAAGTTTTGCATATGGCTGCTACAGCTCTTTAATGTTACACTGGGATCACAAAGCATTATGTGGCACTGGGCAGATTTCCAGGGAAATATTCACCTGATGATAAATACTATTATCCAGTCCTACCAATTTATTTGATATCAATAATAGTAGCAGGTGTTTCTCTGCTATCTCACTGGTACAAAAGAAAACTTTACAAAATTGAAAAATACGATCACCATTAGTTGGGGAATAAGCACAGTTTAAGGACTGATTTCTGGCTGGGTTGACATTATCATTACTTTACAAACATGGTAAAAACGGACTGGTTTTAATGTAACACTTCTATCATTTTTATAATAAAACCAAAACAGCAAAAAGTTGACTTAAGTATTTTGCCAATTATAAAAATATACCTTTTTCCCCAATTTCAGCTGAAAAGAAAAAAAAAAATTTTTGCAGGAGTTTTTCCAACACTATATAGCAGGGCTACTCAAATATAAATTTGAAAGGTCCACTTACTAAATTTCCATTCAGTCTGAGGTCCGTAAAAGTGACGGTCAAATTCCAAATAGAGAACTCCAAAAAAAGGCAATCCCCAAACTTTAGAACTATACACAAAAAAATGACATGGTAGGCCTTTTAGTGTGAAAGGTGACACCTTCTTTGTGCCACCAGTTGTTTGAACTTGGGCATAAAAGGTGTGAGGGCAAGGCGGAGGCACTGATGTAAATGTTCATTGGTGAGGGTGTGGCGGTATGTGTTTTTCACCATGTTCATAGTGGAAAAGGCAGATTCACAGCAGTACGTTGAGGGAAACATTGTAAGAATTTGAAGGGCCATCTTCTGCAGGAGAGGAACACCTGCCGCAGTAACCATCTCTGTCCAGATGGTGACAAGGTCACAGTGAGATTCCTGCAGTGCTAGGTTTTCTTGTATCTCTATTAACTCTGTTTACAGAGAAGCAGCACTGGCCCATTGGAAGACTTTTGTGGCTTCATTTGAGAATTCTGCAATATTTTTGACAAGAAATGGATTTTCGATGCACAGCAAGACTTGTTTTCCCAAAGGGAAATCTTCAAAGCGAGTTTGGAAATTTTTAATCAGCTTGTCCAGGAATTCAGCCTAATTGTGATGGTGATGTTTTCCTGCAGTCTGATCTAAAAGTCTTGGGAAGTGAAGCAGGTCCTGCTGTAAGTCACATTTGAACACCTCCAGCTTCCTCTGGAAAGCACGGACAGCTAACATGAGGTCGCACACTGTGCTGTTTTAGCCTTGGAGCTTCATATTAAGGTCATTAAGATGGGAAGTAATGTCCGTTAGAAAAGCAACAATTTCCATTTTCTCGTCATTCTTCATGAAATCCGCAAACGGTTTGGCTTTTGCACTCTTCTGATCCAACAGAAATGTCTCCAGCTCTTTCCGCAGTGCCCAAAAACGCTCCAGTACCTTGCCTTTACTAAGCCACCGGACATTGTTGTGAAGGAGCAAATCATTAAATGTTGCATTCACCTCTATTAGAAATAAGCGCAATAAACGATGCTGCAAAGCAGAGGATGCTCTCAGATAATTGACTAGTTTCATGACTGTTGTCATGACTTCTGAGTACCTTTCTCCAAGGCTGGCACACAAAACCATCTGGTGAATGATGTACGTACTTATTTCGATGGTATGACGCCACTGTCGGCCGCCATATTGAACTTTCCAAAGTCACTAATTTTCCAACATTCTCGTGTAGGTAGAAGGCTGACCCCATCTTCACGAAATTTGGTAGGTGGCTTCCCTGCGCTAACCAAAACCGATGTACGTACTTATTTCGGTGCTATGATGACACTGTCAGCCACCATATTGAAATTTCCAACGTCACTAATTCTCCAACTTCCCGTGTAGGTAGAAGGCTGAACTTTGGCAGGCTCATTCCTTACAGCTTACTTACAAAAGTTAAGCAGGTTTCATTTCGAAATTCTACGCGTAATGGTCATAACAGTCAACAACGTCCGTCATGTTGAACTTTCTTATTCATGGCCCCATCTTCACAAAATTTGGTAGGCGGCTTCCCTGCGCTAACCGAAACCAATGTACGTACTTATTTCGGTGGTATGACAACACTGTCAGCCGCCATATTGAACTTTCCAACGTCACTAATTCTCCAAATTCCCATGTAGGTAGAAGGCTAAAATTTGGTACTTATTTCGGTAGTATGATGCCACTGTCGGCCGCCATATTGAAGTTTTTAACATGTCTTTGTTACTTATGGGCACATCTTCAAGAAATTTGGTAAGCGGGTTCCCAATGCTAACTGAATCCTACTTACGTACATATATACGTCCATAGCCTGCAGCTCGGTCACCGTGTGAGGTGGCGTTGGGTCCCCCATCCCAACTCCTCCCACGTTGTTGGCTGCCTGCCTATATAAGGCCGTCCGTCGCTCCAGTCTCTACATTCCCTTCCTTGCTTCGCCACGGGATTCACGTCTCCCTGCTGATAACTACAGCCTTTTTATTTAATCCACGGCTTCTCCGCTGTTTTATTGTTCATTTATTACGATTATAGTTATTGTGTAGGTATTTTAGACTTACTTTACATTGTTCAGGTACCCATTTCCTTCATCATTCCACCCGTACCCGCATTAACATGTCTATCGAGGTGATCACCATCGATCAAAGAACTGTCATTTACCGAGTGGTTTCCATTCCCAGAGATGGCACCTACCTTTTCCATTCTCTTTGTTACATATTGCACGGCCATATCAGGCTCACTCTTGATATCCGGAGGAACATTGTGTCTTATGTATTGAATGACTGGGACAGGTTCAAGGTGTGGACTGATGACAGTACAGGAGATAATTATATTACACAGGAGCACTATAAGAGTGAAATGCTTAAGCCCTTCACCTATGCATCTGCATGTGAGTTGATGGCTGCCGCTGAATTGTTCGGTTGTTGCTTTCAAGTGTACCGAAATGGGCAAATATTTTACACCTTTCAACAACTACCAATGCCTCTTAAACATCTTAGATTGACAGGTGACGATTTTAGTAGTGGACACTTTGATGTTTATGAATGTTTAAACTCTCAAAAGCTGGATGTGAAGTTATCGATGAAACCGGTTGTATGCTTACAACGCTTGACAGATGCCGAATGTCACTTCAACACAAGTCCTGCAAATACTGTCGTAATTGAAACAAACCATGAAACTCAAACCGATTATGACAGCAGCAATCCAAGCTGTGAGATTTGAGACAAGATTGCTTTTCACATGGCCAACTGTACGTTGCATGCTCAAGAGTAAGCTCAGGGCACAGCTTGGTCATATTACAACCGGAGGGCCAAACTGACAATGTGGTTTACAAGGAGATCCTTAACAAATAATTAATGGTATATTTTCCCTCAGTTTAAAAAGGTTTAATTTTCTTCTTAATACATATTTTAAGGCAGTAGAAGCGCGGGTATTTTGCTAGTGTATATATATATATATATCTATATATATACACTGCTCAAAAAAATGAAGGGAACACAGTCTAACACCAAATCAATTAAGCTTCAGGCTGCGACATTCCAGGTTAGCTCCATGCTCTTTTATCTCTTCCTGGAGTCTCTTCAATCAGAAACAACAATAGTCATAGACTGAGATAATCCAAGCAAATGATGACACACATGTGCTGCAACGGATTGGTGCAAAAAGTGTCTGTGGTTTTATTACAGTTTCAGACAGTGTTCAAAAAGTGAAGTGCACCAGTTCTTCCATATGAATCAAACATGCATAAAACCAGTGATAAATATATGTAGGTTAAAAAGTCCTAATAAATCAATCCAATTAAACTAGGACTGTCCAGATACATTTTTCTCTCAAAGACCCCCAAGCCTTCGCTACACGCCAGCCACTTCACATCTGAGCCACTCGTTTATGTGGATTTCACTTTCACCAAACAAGAAATCTTTTATTTCTCGCAGATATGCCATTGGGAAGAAACACTACTTTTCCCTGATGGCAACCCAAATGAGATGATCTACAACTTTGCGACTTAGTTTAAATCCAAACAATGTATTCGATCTCTTTTCGCTGTTCCGTTATTTCACCGAGTAATAATTGCCGTTTGTTTGCACTAATGCAATCTTTGCTATCATTTTTTTGAGACTTTCGAATTTTTGTAGTTTCATTATCTCTGATCTGCTCTGCATGTGTATGACACCAACATTTTTGAATACTTTACGACGTTCTACTTTGTGATCTACTCTGTCTTATTTTTGGCCCTGGACAAAAAATCTCTTGACGCAAAGTCTCTTCTTGCGGGACGTTAAAGTATCTCTCTAAAAAAAATCATGTCTCATCCCAGGATTATTTTATTATAATAGAGAGATAAGCTTCAATTCTTCCTTCTACAACCTGGTGTCACCTCCACTTATCCTATCCGTCAGGTGCAGTCAACCATAAATACCAGGATTGGGTCTCCATCGCTAGTCCTGGAGCTTCACAGGTCCTCTGCCGCCTAACAGGCCACTCCTACTCACCAGGATCGCTCAATAGAAGCGCCCCTTCCTCAGGCCCTGTTTGCTCTCCTAGAGACTCATGCCCAACCACCTGCCTCCATTCCTTTTTAGCACTGGCTCTCCCAATCCTGCCTATCATACTCCTGTTTCTTTTACATTAACCTCCGTTCTCTGTTCCTTGTCTTGTTCTTCCCCCTCTCTCCTGTGCAGGCTCCTTTATATGGCCTGATTGAGTGCAGCTGTGACCCTCTGCCCACTCCGAGGTGTAAATGAGGCACCTGTCTGATTTACTCTCATTTGCATGTGTGTTCACAATCAGCCAATCACCGCAACCAACCCAGAGTGGCCCCATCAATCCCACTCCCACACCCATTCTGAACATGCATGCTCTCAGACACACAATTTTTTACTTGAAAACCTGCAGTGCGACATGGACCACTCATCATACTGGGATATCAATCTGTCCAGTTAGGAAGCATAAGTGATTATGAATCAACTTTGTTATAAATGAAAGTGACAATAGGTGTAACAGACAGGCTTATTCTAGTGTTAGAATGTGATGATTAAGTATTCCTTTTTTTCTTTAAACAGTATATATTAAAACAATGTTTCAATATAGTAGATATACTTTTAACTCTACATAGTGTTAGAATAACTCTTAACATTGCTGGTTTTGCTGTGTACAACAACGCTACATTACAAAAACTGTTACAGTAGCCAGTATGTTATGTTAGCTCTGCTGAAGAATAAGACCATCTAAAAAATAAAGGGCAATATAAAGAAAACCAAAAATATATTGTATACATTTGTATAAGGAACACTTTAAAAATAAGTTAACAAGTGACAAAAACACAGAATTCTGTCCTCTGAAAGCAGTATCTCAAACAATTAACCACATGCTTCTTGAGCTTAAAAGAAATGATAAAACTATGGTTATGTTAATTACTAGCCCAACTCCCAACTTCCCCATCCCCAAGAAAGTCTGTTAAAAATAAAACATCACACTTTGCCAAAATACTTAAAACTAAAAGTTTCAGCCATTTAGAAGAGTGAAAAACCAATATTTAAGGAGCATTCTACAGCACCATGAACAGCTCTAATAACAAGACCACAACTCAACAATAAAACAGCTCACCTACAAGAATACTCAAAATTTAGAATATTAATTACTTTAAAAAAAATTCTGTATTTCTTATTCCAATAAATCATATCACTTTTAATAAGGAAAGATACTGGAAACATGTTTGTGGATGAATTCTTAGAGATACAAATATCACACATAGTTCTATTATTTAAGATTGAGTTTCTGGATGCTTTTGGTACAAACTTTTAATCTACTCCTCAAAACGTTATCCTACACAGATAGCAGGGCATGCAAATAGGAGGACATCTGAAGGTTGAAACTTTAAAATTCACAGAGGACCTTAACCTAAAATTAACATTACTCGTGTACCGTAATAGCTTATTTTTGGTTTTAAAGCATGCACTGTAACAAACACTCATAACTTAGTGATGTCTGAAGAATAAAATTGAAGTACTAAAAGGAAATTTATGTGGGCACAATTAAAATATACACATAAGAAGAGACTCAGCTTGTTTTCAAATAGTTAACATGGTGACTTTATGCAGTCCTAAATAGGAAGCAAATATTTTACTAAAATTTGATTTTTTGATTAAAGAGAGGTAAAAGTTCAATACCCGACATAAGCAGTGCCAATATCAATCAACAGTGTTTCATATAGCTCATTAACTACTCACAAAAAAGAGAGGCTAGTGCCTTGCGTCAGATTGTTTCTGCTTCTTAACTCCACATTTCAAAATTCAAATACATAAATATCAATCCAGTTAAAAGCAGAGTACAATTCAATATTAAACAAAGTTTTCAATGAAACTATTGTGAATTTACACTCTTCAACTTTTGTTGATCCTTAAGAAAATAACATTTATCCAAACAGCAAATCAAATTTATTTTCTGACACTATACAATCTTTAACTTATAAAAAAAAAGAGTGTAATTTACTCTTTTTTCAATACAGGTTCACTATTACACCTGAGGACTTGTGTTAACACTTAAGAATCTATCATTTAATATTGACAAGTTATACTTAATATATAAAAAAGCAAATATTACTCCTTCCTATTTCTATAACGCATTTCGCAAACTAATCGTTAACATTGTTTTGTCCATTAACTATTAACAGCTCACAAATATGCCATTTTATCAGTTATTCTATTTATAAAAGTAAGAGGTAATGGAAAAAATCTGTGCATATTACCTATACTACAGCAACTGGTCCTGATCTGTGAGTTTGTTTTTCCCATATAAGGTTATTTCAGTATTAATGACTTTACAGTAATACTAATTATTAAAAATTCCAAGTAACATTGAAAAGCAATTTAGACAATTTTTAGATGCTCCAGTTAAATGTTATAAAGAGTAAATAGGTCAAATTCCTGTGCATTTGTTCTTACTTCAGGTACTTAGCAAAACGCTCATACTTATTAGTAATACATGCCAAAATATTTTAATTATGCTTCAACCTTAAATCTTTGGACGAGCAAAGAATCTTTCCTCCTGAATAAAACTTGAAACATGATTTATTACTTACAGAAAGCTGTTTAATAAACATGTAAACTTACCAGGTTTTGCATCTTATTTCATTGATGTATTGTATATGTAATGGTACAGTATCAGTAATCACTGGTATACAAGGTGTTTCTAGGAAACTGGGAGACTTTTATTTTATTACATTTTTCAAGCTGATGCATATATAATCAAACAATATTTGGGTAAGCACAATGTCAACCTAATCATGATTATTATGCATTACTGTAGGTTCTGAGCTATGCATTCAATTAAATTAGTCAATTATTATTAATCAGGTACTGTCAGTGCATTAACCACTGGTTGGTGTTAACATACCATGGATAAAGATATCAAACTGTTTTATGCCACTTCAACAGCTTATTTAAAGATGCTTTAAAATATTACCCAAAAAAATACTATTTAGAATCTTTTTTTTAGTATATTTTAGTTAATACTGGTACAAGGGGCATAAAACAGTTTTTTCTTGGCTTGTGTTTCTGCAATTGCTCACAGCTGTCTGCTGCCACACCTCAAAGCAGCAAACACTGCAATCACACACAAACAGCAGCACTTAGTTGTGTGTCACTGAAACCTTTATAGTTTTTGACTGTTCTTGTCCCCAATTCCATATCTTCAGGGACAACAATTGCTAGCATGCAAATAGAGGTTTGCTATAACATCTATACAAATGAAAAGCCAATTTCAAAAATTGTCTGCTGCAGAATAAGCATACGATTGGAAGCAAGCTCGAAAGTTGCCGGTTCAAATCCCCGTCACTGCCAAAAGAGATCCTACTCTGCTGGGCCCTTGAACAAGCCCCTTAACCTTCAATTGCTCCAGGGGCGCTGTACAATGGCTGACCCTGCGCTCTGACCCCAAGGGGAATGCGAAAACGAACAAATTCCTAATAAGAGAAATTGTATAAGGCGAAGTAAAGAACAAAAAAAAAAAGCACCAGTTATTTTCTCAGCATCTTTCTGCACCACTAAATGTAAAAATCAATTGTGCAATGCTATGCGACAAATATTCACCATTATAATCACTGTGAGGTCAGTTTAATTTAGTTTCCATATATTTGACACATGTGATTGGTGCTAGTGTTGTATAAAATGAATAAATAAATAAAAGCCCTTAATCCTATATTTTGGTGGACAGGCAGTTTTTTTATTTAGTATTAAAGAACAAAAATAACATCAAAACAATATGCATAAAAAATTGATAAAAGGAAAGACACCTTGCATTCAACCTATTGGTAGCACAGGATCATATTGCGCAGCTCAGGTATGAGTCTAACACAACTTTTTATATTATTTAATAATGACTAGTTTTATTAATTATGATGCATGAAAACAATAAATAGAAAGTGAACATACAACAAATAATCAGAACGAGAAAAGAAATAAACAGTCACTTCTACACGTTTTATATCTATCAACAGTAACAGACTGGATCCAGCGTTGGATAGGATGCCAAACAATCACAACACAATTTTAAAAGACAGGACTCAGAAACTGGATAAACGGTTCAGCTAAAAGGAAGACATGTTACTTTAGAGAAACTGAAATTGCATTATTACCTAATCAGAAGGAACTGATTTGCAATTAGCATATGATTTAAATACGTTATGTCTTTTTTACAAAAGTTATAAATATACACAAAGGGAATGCACAAAAGGATACATAATCCCAACAAAGAGAAAATAGTTAAGCATACAATTATACATCAGTAAATTAATGACCTAAAGTGATGCATTTACACTCTCATAATGCCATTTGATATTAAATACTATCAAGGTAAGCAACACAAAATTGAAGCAATTCTGGAGCAAGTAACAGCATAAGATCATAGATTGTACAGCTCAGTTTCACTGGGTACACTAAACAGAAAAATACATTACATCAATTAAATGATAAATAAATAAATATAGCTGCACTTAGAAATTAAGTACTGTAAACATACCTAACAATATTTTACCACTGCTTCAGTTTGTTTTAAACCACATATGTGAATCCCTACATCTACAGCAAACATATTATAAAAGTAAATTACAACGTACACTCTCACCGACAAGGCAGTTACTTTTTAAATGAAATAGGCAAAAAAAGGAAAAACTTTAAACTCAAACTGAGCACTGCTTCTTTTTAAGCAGTGTCACTTTAGTTCTTCTTTCTGACAGATGTTTCCTTGCTCTGAGCCATGCAGCTGGAAAAAAAGAGAATAAAATTCCAGGCTACATTTGTCCTTCAGTTTTTTTGAAGGGAACATGACATCGTTAAACAACAATGAAGAAAATGAAAAACAACAAGTTTCCAGACAAAAAATTGAAATTAGCAAGGTTTTTTCTTTTTGACAACAAAGGGTGCTGCATACGGCATCACTGAAAACCACAAAACTACAAATTGTTGCCCTTTTGTATCTTGACAATTATTGATGCTATTTCTGAACAGGTGGCACTTCTGTGCAGTGGTTAGCACCACTGTCTTACAGATCCAGAATCCTGGGTTCGAATATATTAGTTGGTGACTTTAAATTAGCCTTATATGTGGAGCATTGCGTTTGTTTATGTGCAGGTTTCTTACGAAGGACTGACATCCATTTAAAGGTCAGTTTGTACCTTGCATGTAATGTGGCCAATAAACCCTTTACATTCAGTGACTCTGAAATAGGCAAAAATAAATGAATTTGAACAACTTAGTGTAATTTTATCAATATCAAAATAAAATGTTTGAGTACCTGACAACAAAAGGCACTGCCAATTGAATAAACACAGGTTAAATCACCTGCCACTTAAGTAATAATATATAAATTGTTATTTAATTTTAAGAAATATGAACACATTTTAAAAAAAATAAGGTGATCTTTTATGAAGGTAAACTTTTGTTAAACAAAAGAAAATTGTAAAATAATTCCAAATTGAAAGAAAAAAAAAATCTATAATTTCTACCTTTTCTGCATTACATGGAACAATTTTCATACAGCTGAATTCAGGATCCTGCAGTATAAATTGTTGGATACAGCACCCAAAAGATTAAGAATAAATGCAGAATATGCATTTAAAAAAAAATCACAATTCTGAAACACTGAGGCCAAGAGTATCTTCAAGTATAAATACTTTAATGAAGCCATCCTGAAAGCAACTTCTCATGTGAGGCAAACAAATGGGATAACATTTCTTACTGAGCTGAAATCTGAAGCTTTAATGACTGCCTATGGGAAATCTTCAAGAAATTCTCAACTTCTGCTTCACAATAGTTGAGATGCCTGGCCAACAGATCTGGGCATTTTCAATTTTCCAAGCTTTCCTAAAAATAACTGAAAGATTCTTTCTCAAACATTTCTGCAGAAACAAGATTAGTCATTTAATAAAATATTACCTTTTCTGGAATAAACTTTAAGTAAAATTATTTAAATTTGGCCACTTTAAGTTTAACACATACTGCAATCTTTGAAGCATGCATGCAAGTCTACACTAAAACACCAGTCAACTACTGATGTTATCACTTGTGCACATATCTCATTTCAAATGCTTTTGAGTAAAATGCACCTGTTGCCTTAAAGCCAGATATTTTTAAGCATTGTACAACTCTCTGAGGAAAACTCCAAGAACTGCTTTCCAAACTTGGGTACACCAGTGTTTTCTTAGTCTACTGACTGTTTACAAAGTATTTAAACAGCACCAAAATTACATCTCATGTTTAATTCTAACTTAACATTTGTCAAACATTTTAAAGAAATTAAAGATTATGATCAGAAATGTATATTAAATGATGAAAATCGTCATTTTAATATAACATACCATGAACAAAATCTCTATCAAACAATGAAACCAAAAATGTCCTTTTAAGCAGCCAAGGTTCATACAATTAAGAACTTTCAAAGGGAAGTGCGAATTTCTATATCTTGGTAACAGATTGAAACTCATGTTGTATAGACTTACATTAAGTCTAATAGAATCTTCAAGAAATAAATATAAGAATGATCTAATGAGGCTTAGATAACACATTCTACCCACAGTTAATAGAACTGCTGTTAAAATAAAAAGCATCAATAAATTGGCTGTGTACTTGAGTTTACCCTGAGATTTGAGGTGTTTCCCACTATGATGGTTTCCATGTTATAAAAAAGGTATGACAACTTCTTAATATTAAGAAAAGATTTTCAAAACTACAAAACAAAAAAAATGCCTATTTGTTTATGCTGAATACAGACATACAGATAAAGTATAGAATTATAAATTTATGTCTGGATTTTTTTTTTTTATTTTGGATTTTACAAAATTATAATCATTCCCTTAACCTGACATAGTTAAAGAGTTGTGCTTTACAGATCTTAATACAAGATATGCAATTGTCAAGCAAGATAAAATTGTGCCAAGAATTATGTTTAAAAAAAGCTTATTAATACATAAAAATATATACTTTTAAAGGCTTAATTAAAATATTTTGACACAGCTGTTATTCAAGTATAAAAAATTATTTAAATAATTAAAGCACACAGAACATTGTCTTGAAATACATTTTATAAAATGAGCTCAGCTCCCTGATTTAATATACAGCAGAGGATGTCAAGATAAGGTGGACACAGAATGATTATTTAGAAATGCTTCCAAAGCAGGTTTAAAGGAAGAGTTTCCAAAACAAAATTATTAAAATGGGCTTCAGTATGAATGTTAAGTCAGCTAGGGATTTTGGATCCTGTCTAGAAACTGTCAACTGATTTGAAACTGAAGTATGGATAAAATGTAAAAATAAGTACAGTACATTTTCATCTTCAAGGGCTGACAAAACATAGAAAATAAAATTAATATCAAATGTTCTTTAAATGCAGCAGATACTCATTCACACTCAAGTATTTACAAGAAATAATGAAGGCAGTAGTGTTTTCAATAGCTTTTTATCTTCAAACTCGACTGATTAGTAATTCATTTTCTGTAATGTATTCTGCTAAATAAATAATTTTACTTCCATGAACCATATTTAAATTCAGCATTACTGGCTCTGAAACACGGGACTGGAAACAAAAGTAACCATAGTGTTTAATTTACAAACTCTATTATAAATAATTGTATGTGCCATTTTCTTAAATACCATAAAAAAGCAAGAAGACAATCATTTTCTGTAATAGCAAATAGATTTACAGTAAATATACCATGCATGGAAGTTCAAAAGTATCACTTCAGTTTTGAATTATGTTTCTTTTTGATCAGGTTGAAGCTTTGATTTCCACTTTTATTCTAAAAGACTAAACGTATAAGGTTAAGATGTTATGCAGGTGAAAAAATCAAATAGGAAAAGACCACTATAAAACTGCACAGCATTCAACTAATACACAGTAGCACATATTGGTATTGGGTATGATCAGTTTTATTTAAAGTAACTGTAAAAGCAGGAATGAAATACTACTTAAAATAGCCAGTTCTTAATTATTGATGTGGCTAAGTAATAGATCAATGCTAGTAATCCACTTGAAGAAAAGCAGATTTAAAATGTTATTGTATGTGTAATTTAAAAAATAAACCAACAGTAATTACACCATCATTTACTTCAAGCTCTAAAATCATGCCTTATAAGTGCATAACCTTAAAACTAAAGAACTGATTTAAGCAACTGACAGGAGGCCTATTGCAAATTTTACCTGTAAGGACAACTTATCATGCGTGAAAATAAAAGTATGTTTTTAAAAACTGTGAAAACAATACATAATACTCTCACAGCAACTTCAGGACATACTGTAAACAGTTCAGGCTGCTACCTAAATTGTTTCTCTCGATCACCGAGCACAGTGAAGTTTCAGAATGTGGCTGTGTGTGTTCCTTAGTCACATTATTCCAAAAACACATTATGTGCTTTTAGTGGTACTGAGTGTCTTTCACATCTAATGTTTTGCGTGCACCTGTCTCAGTTTCTTCCAAGGAAAGTATATTCTTAGACTATGATTTTTCTCTTTTATTTAAAATGTTTTAATATAAATACCTTTTTAAATTGTGCAATGTCTTAGATATGCATATTTAGACAAAAAGAATAAACAATGAAGAGCAAATTAATGCCTAAATACGGAATAATAATTTCATGTGCCAATTACTTTAAATGTTTATGTGTATCTGCTAGAATTAGCAGTTTCATTCACAGCATAAAAACACTGTACACAGCTTTTGATAATCCAACAGTGCCACCTTCTGCCAAACTAAATTCTCACTTCTTTACAGCAATGCTCTCTGTCATCCATGTGTTTCTTGTTTATTGCATCTACAGTTTTTTTTTTTTTGGTAAATTCAAATCCCTCATAATTATTCCTAAAAACTACTGCCAGCAAAAAGGATAAAACAATACTTTTCACAAGTGCACCTACATTATTAGTTAGAAACAACAAATCAGAAAATTGGCAAGGTCTCTTTAAAAATGAGACAAACCACAAGATCTCAAGCAATTTACTCAGTCTTTATACAAGTAAACCAATCAGGATATATATATACAGTGGTGTGAAAAACTATTTGCCCCCTTCCTGATTTCTTATTCTTTTGCATGTTTGTCACACAAAATGTTTCTGATCATCAAACACATTTAACCATTAGTCAAATATATCACAAGTAAACACAAAATGCAGTTTTTAAATTATGGTTTTTATTATTTAGGGAGAAAAAAAAAAACAAACCTACATGGCCCTGTGTGAAAAAGTAATTGCCCCTTGTTAAAAATAACCTAACTGTGGTGTATCACACCTGAGTTCAATTTCCGTAGCCACCCCCAGGCCTGATTACTGCCACACCCGTTTCAATCAAGAAATCACTTAAATAGGAGCTGCCTGACACAGAGAAGTAGACCAAAAGCACCTCAAAAGCTAGACATCATGCCAAGATCCAAAGAAATTCAGGAACAAATGAGAACAGAAGTAATTGAGATCTATCAGTCTGGTAAAGGTTATAAAGCCATTTCTAAAGCTTTGGGACTCCAGCGAACCACAGTGAGAGCCATTATCCACAAATGGCAAAAACATGGAACAGTGGTGAACCTTCTCAGGAGTGGCCGGCCGACCAAAATTACCCCAAGAGCACAGAGACGACTCATCTGAGAGGTCACAAAAGACCCCAGGACAACGTCTAAAGAACTGCAGGCCTCACTTGCCTCAATTAATGTCAGTGTTCACGACTCCACCATAAGCAAGAGACTGGGCAAAAACGGCCTGCATGCGAGATTTCCAAGGCGCAAACCACTGTTAAGCAAAAGAACATTAGGGCTCGTCTCAATTTTGCTAAGAAACATCTCAATGATTGCCAAGACTTTTGGGAAAATACCTTGTGGACTGATGAGACAAAAGTTGAACTTTTTGGAAGGCAAATGTCCAGTTACATCTGGCGTAAAAGGAACACAGCATTTCAGAAAAAGAACATCATACCAACAGTAAAATATGGTGGTGGTAGTGTGATGGTCTGGGGTTGTTTTGCTGCTTCAGGACCTTGAAGGCTTGCTGTGATAGATGGAATCATGAATTCTACTGTCTACCAAAAAATCCTGAAGGAGAATGTCCGGCCATCTGTTCGTCAACTCAAGCTGAAGGGATCTTGGGTGCTGCAACAGGACAATGACCCAAAACACACCAGCAAATCCACCTCTGAATGGCTGAAGAAAAACAAAATGAAGACTTTGGAGTGGCCTAGTCAAAGTCCTGACCTGAATCCAATTGAGATGCTATGGCATGACCTTAAAAAGGCGGTTCATGCTAGAAAACCCTCAAAAAAAGCTGAATTACAACAATTCTGCAAAGATGAGTGGGCCAAAATTCCTCCAGAGTGCTGTAAAAGACTCATTGCAAGTTATCGCAAACGCTTGATTGCAGTTATTGCTGCTAAGGGTGGCCCAACCAGTTATTAGGTTCAGGGGGCAATTAGTTTTTCACACAGAGCCATGTAGGTTTGGATTTTTTTCTCTCCCTAAATAATAAAAACCATCATTTAAAAACTGCATTTTGTGTTTACTTGTGTTATATTTGACTAATGGTTAAATGTGTTTGATGATCAGAAACATTTTGTGTGACAAACATGCAAAAGAATAAGAAATCAGGAAGGGGGCAAATAGTTTTTCACACCACTGTATATATCTAAAAGGCAAGTGATATGTTTACCTTTGGGCTATATTAGGTTCCAGCTCTGCTCAGCCTTTCCAAAATGAAAGCATTTTTTTTCCAGATATATCCATACATATATAAATGTGCACAAAAGCCATTGACCTTGCACAAAGACATTATTTTTTCTTTCTGCAAGAATTATATTATCAGAAAAAAAATATCCACATGTCAGGACAAAGCACAGTTACAAAGAACAAGCAAAACATGAAAAAGATCACTTTTCCAGGAATTAAGTAAGTTCTTGTCCACAGCCAAGTTTAGCTACAATTAAAATATCTAGTTACAAAGGCACACATCAGTAATTTTTTTTTGTTAAATCAAAGTGCTGCCATCATTTTATTTTTAAGTGAAATGAACCAGAAAAAAATAGTAAAACCATTTTAAAGAAACATTGTCAGGCTAAAAAATTATGACTTAAAAGGGAAATAAAACCCCCGTTATTCTAAGCTGACAATCAAGTGCAATTCTCACAGTCACAGTTCAGTTACAAACAAAGAAGGAAAATTTTGGGATAAAACCATACATACCCAACGAACTAAATTGCAATCTGTTCCTGCAAATGTTAATATTTTATCATTTCACATATGATACCACTTAATATAATTAATGTTATTAGAAGTGTAACAAATATTCAACACCAATTATTAATTAAAATAATTTTCACCACTGTTTTCTTTTTTTAAATGTATCTGCTTCTCCACATTGACTAACAATAAGCTTGCAAGGAAATCACACAACCTAGGGAAAAGTTATTAATTGATTGTTTCATAAGTAAACAGAATAAATGAAAACAAATTATTAAACAATGATGTGTATTTTACATAAAGTACTCACTTATTATATTCCCCCAATAAAGTGTCAATATTTGGTAATATATCGTGACGTGTATTACGGAAGTAGGTACAGAAAGCAAAAGTTACAAAAAAATAGACAATAATACAATGCTTTGGCAGGTTTCTGAAAAAAAAAAAAACAACAAGCTGTGAACACAGGTTTTCTTGGATGATATAAAATATCAGCACAAAGTTAAAATTAAACAAGCTGGCTAGAATCATTTGCTCAGTCAAAGCACTGTGCTGCACTTACAGAGCAATGCTTAAGCTAGGTTTTTTTTTTTTGTTTTAAGCTTGTATACTAATGTTTTGAGCAATTGGGAGAATTAAAGATTAAATATATAAACAATACAAAAACAAATGAAAAGTGATTAATGTAAGAAATACGGAATAATACGGAAAGCATATAGCAAATACTTTTGCTATTTATATGTGTGATCTTCTATTCCAGTCATACAATATCTTAAATAACAATTGAGTATTTAACTAATGCAAATTACTCTGCAATTAAAATACATGTTATAGAATAATACTAATAGCTGTCTGAAGAAATGGATTCCATATAATCCTTGAAAAGTAAAAGCTTCTCCTACAAGATGCATATGGCAGGAATAGATGTATAAAGACAGAGAAGAAAATATGCAAAAAGAAAATTAGAAGAAATGTTTTAACTTGACAATAAAAATGGCTGGAAAGCCATGGGATAGCATACCAAAGATGCTAAAGAGGTTTAGAAGAAACTGTGCTAGTTTATATTAAGTCCCACCAAACTATCAAGTTATTTACCCAGTAAAGATGATATTGAATTATTTTCTTTGCTTGTTCTCAAGTTAATGTGGTATTTTAATGGCAAACAACAAATAAGAATCAACAATCCAAGAATAATTGTGAAAGCATACAAGTGTTTAATGGTTTCCCCATCTTCTTTCTTCTGCTATTGTTGGTCAATACTTTGCATCCAATTTATTATCAAGCATAAACAAATGTCAAACAATTCTGACTAATGTAAATCTATCCTGTTTTAGGCCACCAAACAACAATTAGGTTTCAATATATATAATTTTTACTGCCTTTTCAGCAATTGTTCTTAACTATATACCATATGTGCGCTCTCCTTTGTGATGCATACTCGTATCTTTTTGCATTTACATTATTCATTTCTATTTTGTAAGACTGGGCACAAAACAGTGTTTTAACAAAAGTGAACAAAGAAAGAAGGCAAATCAGACAGAATACTAGGCCACTGCTAGGCACTACACAAAATTCCACTGGGTCTGCTTTAGAATCAACTGAATAAACTTGTTTACATTAATTTATTCTTAGTATTTTTGAACAAAAATCAAACCTAATCATCACTCATCAACCCTATTTCAGCTAGCCACCATACAGGTTATACAGTGGGATGCAAAAGTTTGGGCAACCTTGTCAATAGTCATTATTTTCCTGTATAAATCGTTGGTTGTTACGATAAAAAATGACAGTTAAATATATCATATAGGAGACACACACAGTGATATTTGAGAAGTGAAATGAAGTTTATTGGATTTACAGAAAGTGTGCAATAATTGTTCAAACAAAATCAGGCAGGTGCATAAATTTGGGCACCACAAAAAAGAAATGAAATCAATATTTAGTAGATCCGCCTTTTGCAGAAATTACAGCCTCTAAACGCTTCCTGTAGGTTCCAATGAGAGTCTGGATTGTGGTTGAAGGTATTTTGGACCATTCCTCTTTACAAAACATCTCTAGTTCATTCAGGTTTGATGGCTTCCGAGCATGGACAGCTCTCTTTAACTCACACCACAGATTTTCAATTATATTCAGGTCTGGGGGACTGAGATGGCCATTCCAGAACGTTGCACTTGTTCCTCTGCATGAATGCCTTAGTGGATTTTGAGCAGTGTTTCGGGTCGTTGTCTAGTTGAAAGATCCAGCCCCGGCACAGCTTCAGCTTTGTCACTGATTCCTGGACATTGGTCTCCAGAATCTGCTGATACTGAGTGGAATCCATGCGTCCCTCAACTTTGACAAGATTCCCAGTTCCTGCACTGGCCACACAGCCCCACAGCATGATGGAACCACCACCATATTTTACTGTAGGTAGCAGGTGTTTTTCTTGGAATGCTGTGTTCTTTTTCCTCCATGCATAACACCCTTGTTATGCCCAAATAACTCAATTTTAGTTTCATCAGTCCACAGCACCTTATTCCAAAATGAAGCTGGCTTGTCCAAATGTGCTTGAGCATACCTCAAGTGGCTCTGTTTGTGCTGTGGGCGGAGAAAAGGCTTCCTCTGCATCACTCTCACATACAGCATCTCCTTGTGTAAAGTGCGCCGAATGGTTGAACGATGCGCAGTGACTCTATCTACTGCATGATGATGTTGTAGGTCTTTGGTGCTGGTCTGTGGGTTGACTCTGACTGTTCTCACCATTCGCCGCTTCTGTCTGCCACTTTGAGCCTTAACTTGAACTGAGCCTGTGGTCTTCCATTTCCTCAATATGTTCCTAACTGTGGAAACAGACAGCTTAAATCTCTGGGACAGCTTTCTGTATCCTTCCCCTAAACCATGATGGTGAACAATCTTTGTCTTCAGGTCATTTGAGAGTTGTTTTGTGACCCCCATGTTGCTACTCTTCAGAGAAAATTAAAGGAGGAGGGAAACTTACAATTGACCCCCTTAAATACTCTTTCTCATTTTAGGATTCACCTGTGTATGTAGGTCAGGGGTCACTGAGCTTACGAAGCCAATTTGCAATAATTAGTTCTAAAAGTTTTGGAATCAATAAAATGACAACGGTATCCAAATGTATGCACCTGCCTGATTTTGTTTAAACAATTATTGCACACTTTCTGTAAATCCAATAAACTTCATTTCACGTCTCAAATATCAGTAGACAGACAGACAGACAGACAGACAGATAGATAGATAGATACTTTATTAATCCCAAGGGGAAATTCACATAATCCAGCAGCAGTATACTGATACAAAGAATAAAATAGAAAATAAAAAAGCAGACAATAAATGAGTAATGTTAGCATTTACTCCCCCGGGTGGAATTGAAGAGTCGCATAGTGTGGGGGAGGAACGATCTCCTCAGTCTGTCAGTGGAGCAGGACAGTGATAAAAGTCTGTCACTGAAGCTACTCCTCTGCCTGGAGGTGACACTGTTCATTGGATGCAGTGGATTATTCATAATTGACAGGAGTTTGCTTAATGCCCGTGGCCCTGCCACAGATGTTTAACTGTCCAACTTTACTCCTACAATAGAGCCTGCCTTCTTAACAAGTTTGTCCAGGCGTGAGGCATCTTTCATCTTTATGCTGCCACCCCAGCACACCACCGTGTAGAAGAGGGCACTCGCCACAACAGTTTGGTAGAACATCTGCAGCATCTTACTGCAGATGAAGGATGCCAACCTTCTCAGAAAGTATAGTCTGCTCTGACCTTTCTTACATAGAGCATCAGTATTGGCAGTCCAGTCCAATTTCTCATCCAGCTGCACTCCCAGATATTTATAGGTCTGCACCCTCTTCACACAGTCACCTCTGATGATCACAGGGCCTCCTAAAATCCACCACCAGCTCCTTGGTTTTGCTGGTGTTAAGATGCAAGTGGTTTGAGTCGCACCATTTAACAAAGTCTTTGATTAGCTTCCTGTACTCCTCCTCCACCAGCCCACTCCTGATGCAGCCCACAATAGCAGTGTCATCAGTGAACTTTTGCACGTGGCAGGACTCCGAGTCATATTGGAAGTCTGATGTATATAGATTGAACAGGACCGGAGAAAGTACAGTCCCCTGTGCCCTGTATTGCTGAACACAATGTCAGACCTGCAGTTCCCAAGACGCACATATTGAGGTCTGTCTGTAAGATAGTCCACAATCCATGCCACCAGGTGTGAGTCTACTGCCATCTCAGTCAGCTTGTCTCTAAGGAGCAGAGGTTGGATGGTGTTGAAGGCGATAGAGAAGTCCAAAAACATAATTCTTACAGCACCATTGCCTCTGTCCAAGTGGGAGAGGGATCGGTGTAGCATATAGATGATGGCATCCTCCGCACCCACCTTCTCCTGGTATGCGAACTGCAGAGGGTCGAGGGCGTGGCGGACCTGTGGCCTCAGGTGAGGCAGCAGCCGCTCCATGGTCATCATCAGATGTGACGTCAGAGCAACAGGCCGGAAGTCATTCAGCTCACTAGGACGTGAAACCTTTGGGACAGGAGTGATACAAGATGTTTTCCAAAGCCTTGGGACTCTCCCCTGTTCCAGGCTCAGGTTGAAGATGCGCTGTAGAGGACTCCCCAGTTCCAACGCACAGGCCTTCAGCAATCGTGGCAATACACCATCTGGACCCGCTGCTTTGCTGGCACAAAATCTTTTCAGCTTTCTGCTCACCTGGACTGCTGTAATTGTGGGTGGGGATGTCTCACCTATGCTGGTATCAGCAGAAGGATGGTTGGAGGATGCAGTACTCCGAGGTGAGAGTGGGTTAGGGTGATCAAACCTGTTAAAGAAGTTGGTTTGCTCTCTCCACGTCTGTCTCGATGGCGGCACCCTGCTTCGAGCTGCAGCCAGTGATAATCTTCATCCCATCCCACACTTCCTTCATGCTGTTGTTCTGCAACTTCTGCTCCAGCTTTCTCCTGTACTGCTCTTTCGCCACCCTGAGCTGGACTCGGAGTTCCTTCTGCATGCGCTTGAGCTCATGCTGATCACCACCTTTAAAAGTCCTTTTCTTCTGGTTCAAAAGGCCCTTGATGTCACTTGTAACCCATGGCTTGTTGTTAGCATAGCAGCGTACTGTTCTTACTGGAACTATAATTTCCATACAGAAGTTGATGTAATCAGTTGTGCATTCAACAGCCTCTTCAATGTTCTCACTATGTGACCCAAGCAATATATCCCAGTCTGTAGTTCCAAAGAAGTCTATCACTGTGTGTGTCTCCTATATGATATATTTAACTGACATTTTTTATCGTAACAACCAACGATTTATACAGGAAAATAATGACTATTAACAAGGTTGCCCAAACGTTTGCATCCCACTGTAGTTTAACAGTGCATAGCATATATACCATTCTGATATAGTTAGGCCTGTAACAAAAGTCTTTAACTTATACAGCTCCACTTAAAAACAACGTATACAAAAAAGTCAATATAATTTAGTTAGACTAGTATGAATGTTTAGGCGCTTCTTAAAAAGTGGCAAAACCTTCATCTTAATAGGTCAGTTTGCTGTTCTGTTTTCAAATATATATCCTATTATTATTGTATTCGATAACAAAGGGACACATTCTGGAACACTTTGAAGGAGAGTTTCATTCATGAGGAATTCATGCAGTCATTTTCTTTTAAGGATCCATTTATATAGTTTGGTGAATGCTTTTCTTGATGATCAATTACAAAAATTTCTTGTAATTTAATATTTGGAGACAGCACTGTAGCAGCATTGGCATGACATATGAGACTTTTATTGCCGCACTCAGGAATGAGCTACGATCTTTAAACGTACACTTAACATCAAAGCCCACAACAGATAAAATGAAATTTCTTAGGAAGTTAAAGGACAGTTTCTCCGTCAAACTGCAAGAGTCCACAATCCTGTAATATGCAAAGTCCGGGGCCTTCCATCTGATAATACAGGTTTGATCTCATTTGAAAGACAATTTTCTGGACTTTAATGTGCTTGTTTGAACAAGAATGACTATTAGATATACAGACAGATAGGTTTGTGGGTTAAAAACATCTATGCAGAAAGTATCAACCAAAAGGCTAGGCCTACAGTACCTGCACACAAGAAACCATTTGCAATATGTTAATTTTTTCCTAAAAAATCCGTTTTAGCTCCTGGTTCACTCTCTCCCTCTGCCGCTGCTAAGCCTGGGTTCAGCTTCTCCTCTCTGTCCAATACTCCCTATTCCATGGATTGTACCACACAAAAAAAGTTTGAACAACTCTCTACTCCAAGGGAACCCATTACCAAACGTCAGTAGTTTAAGTCCTCAAATAACAGCTTTGGGTTTGCATGCAGCAAAGAGTCCAGCCTAAAAGAGAGAAAGATGCAAAAGCAAGGGACACCCTACATAAAAAATATGTGTTTAACTCACTGAAGAAAAAACAAGAGTTAATTGATCACTAGCTCTCAGGATACAGTATGTATTTTAACCTAAAAAACAGGTATGAAAGTGTGTGGCAGCAAAACATTCAAATGAAAGCATCCATGACCTTCTTTCACATGTATCAGCAAAATATCTCCATGGGCTCTCAACAACTCAAGACAAGTCATTGCCTTCAGGAGTTGAGTTGATAGGAACCAGACAAAAACTAAGTATTGCTACTTTTTTTTTTTTTTAAATCACACCCCTTATCTGGCAAAGATTGGATTAAAGAACGAACAGAATTTTATTATAAGTAAAGCATAAATTGAGACAATAAAACATAGGCTGAACCACCTGCAATCCACCAAGACCTTAAACAGAATGGCATACAACAAAGTAGCCCTTAGAAGGTGAGTTAAAATTGTGATAGATACACTCCACAGATAAAATTAAGATTAACTGCATCATTATTTTTTTTAAATAAAATATCTCAAAGTGGGTTCACAAGCTAACAGCACACTCTTAAAAATAAAGGTGCCAGAGTGGCTCTTCAGAGCAATGGCATGTGGAAACCATTTTTGGATCCCAAAAGACCCATCCACATGAAGGCTCCAGAAAGAACTTTTATTTATTTAAATCCATAACAAGTTCCATACAGTAAATAACCATGACTAGATGGTATTTGCAAAATACCAATGACTCATGATTGTAAAAGGGCTCTCTCTGCATATGTATATTAACACAGACTTTGTTCAGGTTTTCTTAATCCGTTTTTGTCCTGATAGGTAGTCTACAATACATTAAAATTTTCAGTTTTTGCTACACATTAGGAATTTTTTCAAAGTATATAAGAACCAACATAACATTCAAAGTGCCCTTCCCAGAATATATTCTGTTTAGTCAAATAATAGTTCTACAAGGAACCACACAACCCAGTAAGGAACCATAAAGTGCTATTAAAGAATCTACTTTTAAGTGTGCAAAATGTGAGCAGAGAAACTGGGCCAATTTCAAGCTGACAAATAGCAGCACAATGTCAGAATGAAAAAAGCTGTCTCCAAACAGAATCACTCCAGCTAACAGGTAATGGAACTCACAAATTAGTAAAGATAAACACTACTAGATTCTGTCAGGTTTTACACATTTTACGTTCTACAAATCCATATTAACGTCAAAACAAACACTGAACATTAATTAATTTATTGCAGTATACACAAAGATATATTTGCACAGGTAAAATGTATAGGTGTAAGAGTACACGGGCTGCATGGTCTCAATTAAATAGAAGTTTCACATAATTATGCCACAAACATAAAGAAAACTTTTCTAGCAAAAGGAAACCAATATTTCTCAAAACAAATCTGTTTAATTACTAAAATATGTACCTTACTAGGATCATACTGCCTGCAATCTTGAGAGATATAAAGGGCAGGCTGAAGTAAGAATTTGGGGTGAAGGGAAGGGCAAATATATAACCAAATACAATGTATAACAGTAAAGGTACAAGTATTCATGGCTATGTGTTTTTCACTAAAAAGGCTTGTGACAACACAACTTTAGACTGATAAGACTGACAAGCAGTTTTGAAAAACTGTGTGTGCAGTTCCTAGGAAAAGCTTAAAGGTTATGGTATATTTTGTTGGTGAGCATATTAAGATGATTGTGCTATATAATTTACTGTGTAACATCTATAAGCTTTCAGAAATCCCATTACCTATATGCTAAAACATATCATAATATAGCATATAACATTAACTTAATCTATAACATTCCCACTTACTCTAATTTAGAAATATGGTCATCTAAATCCCAGAAGCAATAGGTGCAACTCTGTACCTCTGTGGACTTAAGCCTAACACACAAAGCTTGAAAGACAGAGAGCAAACAGAGAATATATGTTTAGCTTCTGTGGGGGGAGAAAAAAAAAAAAAAAAACGATATTCAAAGAGAAAAAGACATATACAGGAAGAACATGCACATTACAGACAGAAAAAATAAAACATCATCTTGGTAAACAAACTCTATGGTTTGTTAAACTGTTACCTTCTTCCACTCACAACAGTGCATGTGGGTAAAACAGTCTAGCTTATTAATGAATGAATGTCACTATTACCAGATGAAAACTAAAGGCAGTAAAATCTAATAGTAGAATAACCTCAAAGATAATATATAAAGTGTGTTCAAACAATGTATTCTGAAATTAGACAACTGATGGCTTTCATAGATCCTTGAAAAACTGTATACTTATTGCTGTTGCAAATGGCATTTCCAATTCGGGACTGTCACACTCTTTTTCCCATGTTAAAGTGTTACTCAATGATAATGGAAGCATTCATATTCCAACTGCAGGAACTACTGGCCAGTGATGTTTGCTATTCAAAATTCTAGCCACCAGGGGGGCAAACCAGCCCAACTCTGTGCCAATCCCAAGCCCATGTAAATAGAGAAGGTTAGTGTCAGAATGAGCATCCAGCTATAAAACCTAGCCAAAACCATAAGGATGGAATCAATCCAATCAGCTTCAGAAAATGTTAAGAGTGTACCCCGCAGGCAATGTGCAGGTGCCTCATCTGACCACTGCAGGAAGTGAGCAAGGACTACCAGGCCAAGGGTGACCCCAGCTAAAATTTTTAGTCCAGAAGAAGACAGGAGAGGGGAAAGAAATAGATCAGTTAAAAGTAAGAGTGGGGACACTGAATGTTTGTATAATGACTGGGAAAGGAAGATAGTTGGCAGACTTGATGGAAAGGAGGAAAGTGAGAATGTTATGTCTACAGGAAACTAGATGGAAAGGGAATAAGGCAAGAAAATCGGTCCTATAGAGGCTATAATTTGTTGTACAGTTGAGCAAATGAGCAAGGTGTAGGTACAGTAGCATCGAAAGAACTAAAAGATAGTCTTATCAGTGTGAATAGGAGGAGTGATAGGGTTATGAGTGACAGGCTGGGCCTTGGTGAGAGTCCAGATAATGCAATTTGTTTATATACACCTGAAGAGGGATATGAGGAAGAGGAGAAGGATACTTTCTGGGCACAAACGTATGAAGAATGTAGAGTGGTATAACAGGAATAAAATGTGATTGTTGGAGGTGATCTAAATGGGCATGTGAGAAACAGCTGGGAGATTATAGAGAGTATATGAAGGGTGTGGAGCAGGGGAGAGAAATTGTGAAGGGAAGAAGATAGTACATTTTGCCATGGTATTTGATTTGTTAATATCGAAAACATTTTTTGAAAAGAAAGTAAATCAGCTTGTGACTTACAGCAGTGGAGGAAAGGAAACATAAATTGACTTTCTAATGTGAAGAAGATCTCATTTGAAAGAGATAAAAGTACTGTAATGTCATAAATGGGGAAAGTGTGATAGTGCAGTATAAAGTGGTGGTGAAGGACTGGGAGATCAGAATCAGCAAGGGAATAAAATCAGAGTAAGAAGTACACAGGATAAAGTGTAGGAGATTAAAAGAGCAAGGTCTTAAGAATAGGTTTAGGGTGAAAGTTTTGAATGAGGTGCAATCATCGGAAAATTTGGAGGAATAGTGGGAGATGAATAGCAAAGTTGTATTAAGAGTGGGTGCAGAGGTGTTGGGTAGGATGACAGGAAGGAGCCCACCTGGGGACAAAGAAACATAGTGGTAGAACAGAGAGATGCAAGAAGTGATAAAGGCTAAGGAGGCAAAGATGACAGGGTAGCAATCAGGGAAGGAGGAAGACTGATAAATGTATAGACAGACAAACAAGCAGGCAAAGAGGGCAGTGGCAAGAGCCAAGGTACAAGCTTTGAAGGAGGCATATGGAAATGTGGAAGCAAAACAGAGCGAGAGAAAGAATAATTTTAGAATATTGAAGGCTAGGAACAAGGCTGGAAATGATTTTAGTGAGATAAAGCCGAGTAACAAGAATAGATGGAAGAGGTACTTTCAAAAGCTGTTGAATGATGAAAATCCATGGGTAGTATTTGGAGATGGAGTCCCAAATAAAGGGCTAGTACCAAGAATAATGAGGGAGGAAGTAAAGGATAAAGATAAAGATGCATTGAAAAGAATGAACAATACAAAAGGCAACAGGACCAGATGAAATACCAGCAGAGGTGTAGAAGAGTTTAGGAGAAAAACAGATGTGTTGCAGAAAATCTATGAACAGGAGAGAATACCAGGAGTGGACGAATAGTGCAATTGTACCCATTTATAAGGAGAACAGCAATATTCAGGATTGCAAAAACTATAGAGGAATAAAGCTGACGTCTAACATAATGAAAATTTGGGAAGGGTTATAGAGAGAAGGCTTAGGGAAGAGACCACCATTGGAGAGGAGCAGTTGGTATAATGCCAAGGAGAGGAACAACTGATGCAGTTGTTGCATTGAAACAGTTCATGGAGAAGCATAGAGAAAAATAGAAAAGTTTGCATATAGTGCTTGTTTATTTGGAGAAGGCTTATGGATTTTGCTGAGGGCAATGTACTGTGTAGCACCAGCAAGAGGATGTGGAGAGAAAAGTAAAACAAAAGTGGTATAGATATATAAGAAAGTACAGGGAACTCTGAAAGACTGAAGTGGTGTGGACATATAATAAGGAGAGACAATGAATATGTGGGCAAAATACTAATAGAAGTGGAAGTTCTGGGGAAAAGAAAGTGAGTAAGATCAAAGCAGAGGATGTATAAAGTAAAAGATGATTTGAAGGAAAAGGGTCTGACTGAGGAACAGGTGTGGGACCAAGATGTATGGAGAAGGTTGATTAACTACATCGACCCCACACAGAAATGGAAAAAAGTTGAAGAGGAAGCTGTTTGTTATTTAGAGCAAATGTATCTTCTAATTGATATTTTAATATTCTTTTGCTTGACTTCTGATTGTTAATGTTATGATTTGAAAAAAAAATGCAACCAAGGTCATGTCTAAATTGAGCAGGAAGTATTTAGAATTACATAAAATAACAATTTTTGAAAGATCAAATAAAAAAAAGAAACTAAATCAAGATAACTTGTCAAACCAAAAAGAAATTTTCATCTGCCAAGAGAAAGATATGACCTCGGCTGAAAATCTTTATAGACCATTTTTCCCCCTCCACAATTCATGATGAACTCTGTAAATGCTCGGCATTGCCACCATGCATCTTTACTTTCCAAGCTATTACCAATGGTTTAAAGTCATTTACCCTCCCTTCTTTTTTGATGACCTTGTAATCCCTTTGTCTGGCTAACACAACAATTCAAACTATAAATTCGTCTTTCCTAAATGAATGATGTCAGATATCAGCAAAGAATATTTCTCATAACTTCCAGACTTTGTGCTAGACTTACACTGACAAGAGATGGCTATTATAAACAGACATTAAAAAAATTGAGAAGAAACAAATTGTAAGCTATAATTAAACTTTCAGCAAACATACCAAGGATTGAAAAATGGAAAGAAAGATTTAAATAAACTAAATAATTAATTTTGTGTTGGAATGCAGCATGTTATCAAAAAAGATAAAATGACTGAAATGCACTAACTAAAAAGATAAGAAATTATGAGCTCAGAAAATGTACACATAATTGTGATTAATAAGCATTTTAGAATTTGGATAGAAGTAGTGGCTTTTTTTATTTCAAAAGCACATATTTCAATGTACGCATCATAAACTGAATACAATTTAGTGCAAGTTTTAGTTACAAGTAAAACAAAGCAGACATTTAAAAACAAAGAATCATTTTTTGCAGCAATTATGCTTTAACAAAATATACATTTCTAATAATCTCAGAATAAATAAACATGCCCTTGAGAGTTACAGTATATGTGCATTATCAGTGATTTTGACAACTGTTTACAAATTGCATCTTAAATTATTCCCTAATGCATTTAACACAAGAGCTATCCAAATTTTGGCCTATAAAATAAGGTTAAATAAAATAAAAAATAAAGGCTGCCACTAAATAGAAAAATAAGATAAGATGTGCTTCAGTATTTTGAATCATTTGGCAACAAAATTCATCAGCAAAAGTATAAGGTGCTTAAACACAAAATTTGCAGACATTAAACACTAACTTCCTTAAATCTTAAAAAAAAAGGATCATCACTTTGTTTAAAGTGTCTTCCTTGACTGACACTTGTGACAGTGTGTTTTGCTACTGATAGACAACATAGCCTGCTTACTAAGAACATGGAACACAAACCACACTTCTACAGGTTCCATCGAATAATTATGAAGGCCTAGAATTACTTTGACTGCTAAACACATACAGTATATGCAAATAAATGTGTATAAAACACAACGATACATGTTTATAAACATACAATGTCAGTGTGATTATCTGATCCAAAAAAATTAATAGGACCCTAAATGGCACAATGGTGTGCATGTATGTGTCAAATTCACAGACCCCACAGCTTAACACATAACTCGACCCCCAACCTGTTTTGTACTCCACCCACAGGACAACTCCAACCTAAATGTTATTCTTCCTTTACAATCAGGATATCTGATTGTTTTCTGTAGTGGCACATTTTTTGTAACCAAAATCATCCTAAAACACACTACTTCTTACAAAACCCAAACATTATATCTCATACACGTGCTCAACTGCTCAAAGTGGTGGGACTACCGGAGAACCTGGTAAAAATGGAGCTCTGTGATGAGCATTTGCAGACATGGCACTTAGTGGGAACTTTGGTGGCATCTCCATGCTCCTTCGCCCTTTTGCCCACCCTTCTCTGCCTCAGGAGCAACTCATAGCCCACTACACACCAGTCCTGTGAAACTCGATGGCAACAACACACCCAGGGCAAATGGACTCTACCAGAGTGAAGATGTGTCTGAAATACTCAAAGTGCTGTGTCTGTAAAATAGCAAACATGGAGATCCTTATAGGCCACCGTCTCAAGGTAGACCTGTCCTCCTCAGACAGGTCTCAATCCCTTGCACAGCTTGTCCCTTTCAGATTCAGACCCAAGTGAACTACACTATAATTTCTGTCAGTCTAAACTAGGACTGCAGCTACTTTCATGCCGCTTGCATTTTTCAGAAAGATGTTTTAGGTTTCGTACCCCCTATTTCTCCACAGTGCTTCAACACTTTGAAACTGCAAACAGGGAAAGCAAAAAAAGGCATTACTTACACCAGATCCAGTTAGCCAACTGTGTCTGTCATAACAATTCAGTGTGTAAGCTTGTCCTCGATCACTTGCCTGCTGCTGAATTCTAAAGTCAGGCCAGTCTTGTCCAAGCTTTTTTATCTCCTTTTTTTTCTTCAAGTGAACAATTTATGAAGGGGTATTTCATTAAAGAACATCCACTTGAAGTTGCCATCTCCATAAATTTACGCTCTATCATCTGTAGATAATGGCAGGTGTGAACTGTGAACCACTGATGTGAACATAAAATAATGTGTCGATGATTGTCCAATCACATTAGATTAAAAAACCTAAAACAATACTAATTCACTGCCAATAAATGTGGGAGTGTCTGGGGTGTAGAGAGCTGCATCCCTGGAAAAATCTGAAAGCAAACAATTAAAGCACAGCCTAAGGGCACCAAGGACTTACATACACTCTCAAATGGCCAGCATCCTTCACTCAGGAAATATAGGTATTCATACAGCAATTAAACAAGTACAAGTACACCAGGCACATTGTGCAAATAAATTTATTTCATGATTATTTTGCATTACCTAATTAGAGTTTTTAAAATATTTTGGGGGAGGGAGGTGCCATAGCACCCACATTACAAACCAGCACCAATTCCTATCTGTAAATTGATTATATGCAAGGCTGCTGTACAAAGAAACATAAACTGGACCTTCAGCAAATGGGGAAAAAAGTCATCATTGAGCCTATTTCCTACATCTGGTTAAGCTTCTTTTTGGAAAAACCTAAAAGATACCTTCAATCTACAATGGCATGCCAAACCATTAAAAATAGTGATTAATAAATAATTAAGTATGCAGTCATCTCAAGGGTAACATTATGTCCGAAGATTTTTGAATATAGACCATGGAACATGACTTTATGTTACAGCCAGGGTTTGTTCCCTGGCTTATGTTTATTTTCTGTTTTATTGTTATTTTTGTCTTTTTTCTTTGTTTTTCACGTGGTTTTTGTTTTTATGCAATTTTTATTAATATTGTTGTGTTTATTTATTATTTAATATTTATGTATTCTGTAATTGTTGGAATTTATTCCTTGTGCTTTGTAAGTAAATCCCCAGCATGTGGGGCCACCATGTTATCACAATTGTGGGACCTCTGTTAGCCTTTATATTGAGAAGATGCTCCCAATAGACTGTCACTGGAGTTTATGGAGTGAAATCTTCCTGTACTGTGTTAAATTTTTTCCTTTCTTTCCTGAATTTTTCTTACTGGTTATTGCTACTGGTATGGCACCGACCAGGTTGCCAAGATTTTCAGGTGCGCTCGTTCTGTATGTATATTGAGTCGTTAATACATGTTTTTGTTAAATTCAATAGTTATTTTTACTCATGAAGAGCTTTTGAACTTACAGGACTTAGTTGCATTGGATTTGTTTCCTACGTTTGTTTATAATGAGGGAGATTTATTGTATAAGTTTTCCCTGTCTGCCTGCAGGAATGATACCCGTCAATCACACTTCACCAGGAGGTGCAGGGGTAAGCGGGATGGTGCTTTGGTGTGCTGGAGACACAGAGCCTTTCATGCTTCACTCCCAGCAAACGACTTTAAAATTCGTTTGTCAACAAAACTGATGAGTTGGCATTACTGATTAGGACTAACAAAGATATTGTGTATATTTATGCCTTGTGCTGATTTACTGAAACTTAGCTTAATTCAGATCTACAGGACAATATTGTTCAAATGGCAGGATATCAGTAATTCAGAGGGGGCCGTAATAGTGGACTTTGTGGCAAATCACGAGGTGGTGGCGTGTGCATGTTTATAAAAAACAGCTGGTGCAGAGATGCGTCCGAAATTCTTTCTTTTTCCTCTACTGACTTAGGAGCTCTTATTATTTATTGCAAGCCATTCTAACTACCCAGGGAAGTTCATTCTGTTATACTGGTTGTTATTTACATTTCTCCTGATACGAATGCTCAATTGGCACAACAGCTGCTAGCTGATAACATTCATCATTTGGAAAATAAACTCCCTGGTACTGTCAATTTCATTATTGGGGATTTTAACCATAATAACATGAGACGATCCGCCCAGATACCTCTAACTGATCAGGTGCTCCACACATTTGGGCTGAACATTGTATCACTTTTACACCAATATTTAAGGGGAATTTCGACATTTCTCTTGGCAACTCTGACCATGCCATCATTATTCTTGTTCCTAGCTAAAAATGGAAACTGGAACAGTCAAAGCTCACCAGGACTATTAGCCACCAATGAACTCCTGAGGCCATGGGAAGGATTAAAGCATGTTTAGGCTCCATAGATTGGAAAGCCATGGAACTCTGGGGTAGCAGCATAGATGAATATGCTGACACTGTAACATCTTACATCTCCTTCTGTGAAGATGTGTGTTTACCTAAGAAGACTATTGTGAAATACAACAATGACAAACCGTGGTTCACTAAGGAGCTGAAGGTTCTCAGAGCTGTCAAAGACTAGGCATAAAGGTCTAAAAACAGAGATGAATATTTATCTGCAAGGCAGCAGTTTAATAAAGCTCTGAAAGCAGCAAAAGCCACTTATAAAGATCAGCTGGAAAAAAATTTTAGCAGTAACAGCAAGGCAGTGTGGAGTCGTACTGCAGATTTGATAAGGACATGAGTCCCTGTTTGAACTCTGACCCTGTGCCTTCTATGTCAACAGTCCTCCTGTCTCCCTCTCACAACCATTTCAGTGTCACCATCCCCCCTTCATGGAAATCTCATTCACCTTATTTAATTTCCCTTCTCCCCAGTCATGACACTGTGGTCCACCCTATACTTTCTGTGAAGCAAATGGAGGTGCATAGACTTTTCATGAAACAGAATATTAGGAAAGCAGCTGGCCTTGGAGTCTCACCTGATACTTTTAGAAACTGTGCAGACCAGTTAGCACCGGTCTTTACAAACACATTCAACACCTCCATGCAGCTGGATAAAGTTTCTCCCTGCTTTAAGGTAGCCACTATCACTCCAGTTCCCAAGAAGGAAAAAATCTCTGTACTGACTACAGGCCACTTGCTTTGACCTCAGTGGTTAAGAAAATATAAAGTACATCATTGATCCACGTCAGTGCGTATACAGGGAAAACATAGCTCAGTGGAGGATACAGTTAAGTTATGCCTCCATTATATTCTTCAGAACCCAGATTTGCTTAACACCTATGTGAGGGTCTTGTTTGTGAATTTCTGCTCAGCCTTCAATATCATTGTTCTGGAATTGCTTCAGAGAAAACTAATCCAATTAGGTCTACCCTATGGTGTCTACCAGTGGACTACAAGTTTGTTGACAGGCAGAAAGCAGTATGTTAGACTGGGACCTTGTGAGATTGAATGTCAGTTAGCATAGCCATTCCCCCCGTAGATTCATGGACAAATCTGTAAAAATCCTGAAGTTTGCAGATGACATAACTGTAGTGGCTCTCATTTCCAATAATGATGTACCTTCCTATGAAAGACAGGTGGGCCATCTTCTAGAATGGTGTTCTTGTAATAACTTGGAGCGCAATGCTATTAAGACAGTGGAAATGAGGATTGATTTCCTATAACAAGTCCCTAACTGTCCACCTTTGCAAATGTATGGCCAGACTGTGTTTGTGGTTCAGTTATTTCAATTCCTGGGAAATACTTTCACTAATACATTAAAAGGGGACAAGCACATCAGCTCTATCATCAAGGAAGCTAGGCAGAGATTGTTATTCCTTCACCAGTTTAAGAAGTTTGGCATACAAAGGCATATATTGTTAAATTTTAGAGCATTTAGAGTATTGTGACCTCCTCCATCACCATTTGGTTTCCTTCTGCCTCCTCTCCTTCTAAGACTCGGTTACAGCAGGTGATTTGCTCAGCAGAGAAAATCATTGGATGTTGTCTCCCAACATTAAAAGATCTGTTCATCACCAAAGCAAAAAAAGATCAGGAAAAATTGCAGTCAACTCCAACCACCCCAGCAGCCATCTGTTCATTAAATTGCTATCACAGAGTAGGTATAAGTCTATTGTGACCTGAACTATCTTCATTCCTCAAATTATTCAGATCCTACATAAACTTACAAAAGGGTACTCCTACTTGTTAATGCAAAATATGACTGGTAACTGTGCTGTTTGTCTATTTGTAAATACTTTATACTTGCTCAACTTGTACTACTTGACATATATTTTATTTTGTATAGTGTTTCTACTTATTTGAGTTAATTATTGAAGTTTGAAAATGTTTTGCTCAATAAATTGTTATATTTGTTTAGTGGTTTGCACAGTGTCAGGTTAATGATGGGTAGAAATTGTGTAATGTCTTGTATCCCATTTTTAGCACCTAACCAATGTCAATTCTGGTATGTTTCACATGCTAGCAATAAAGTGATTCTGATTCTGGATGTTGCTTATTGGATTGTGTATTTGTTCTTATTTGTCATGGATTGCCTTTTAAGGCAAACTATTTTGTCCTTATTAAGCCTTTCAATTCTTGTTCTCTTTTTTTAACTTTCGTGAAAAAAGTATTTATTTACAATGATTCTCCATTGGAATTGTCCTTTAAGTCAGAGAAGTTTACAGTTTTCTCTCAATTAAAGCGACAGTTTTTATTTTTCAGACATTTAAAAGTTTTGGCTACCTAGAGTGAGGCTTTATTTTTGAGGATGACCAGTGAAGTCCTGATGAGGTTTTCAGTTTATGTTAAGGCCTGTCTAAGATTGTGGCCATTTTATGTTGCTGCATAGCAAGACTTGGGGCCATTTTTAACACCCAGGTACATCCTATGGTACAATCATTGTTCCTTAACTATGTTCACCAATTCCAGGATGATAATGCTCTTATACACTATACTCTCTTTTAAACTAATTCAAGAGTGGTTTCTGGAACACCAGGATAAACTCAGATATCTTCAATAGCCTCTCAATTACCAGATCTAAAAATCAAGGAACTCTAGGCTAAGTTATGAAGTGCTAAGTGCAAATATGACTTCCACTTCCATTATCCTATGAATTGAACGCTCCTCTTTCAGAAGAATGGTGTAATATCCCACTATACACAGTTTACAACTTGTATGACAGAATTCCAATAAGGACTGGAGCTGTTATTCAGACAAATGGTGGTCATACTCTTTACTAGGTACTGTACTTGATCTTAATATATTGTCAGGTCTCCACCCCAATTTGTGTTCATGTATTTAACCAACAGCTTGAAAAGTGGTCATATGGAGCAAGGAAAAAAGTAGTAGTTTTGTCTGAGGCTTTAGCATTTTTAAAGGAAATGGTATAAAAAAAAAAAAAAACATTAAAAACAACCGAATGTCCAGGATAGAGAGTGCAAGCAAATAAACCATCAAAGTCTGACATATTCAATAATTTGACTTAGTATCAATGTTTTACTAATCAAACAACATTTATAGAAGTAAATGAAAACATAAAACTAAGATCTGACTACAAATGTAAGCTACTAATTACAGAAATTGTTGATTTCCTTTTTTGCTACCACTTCATCCTTTTCTGAACATACTATTTACTAATACCAGCTGTCAACACATATACAATATTTTCTTCATTGCACATTTTCATTTGCATATTAGTATATTTAATTTTGGTGCTAACTAGTGTTGGGCAATATACAGGTTCATACCAAAAACCATTTTTTATTTTTGTTATAATATGGATTTTTCTTATACCACAACACCGGTTTAAAGAGCATAAACGATGTTTAGAACGTGGCGCAGCAGAAAACTGTTTAAGGGGGACCTTTTTCACTGCTACACTGCTAAACACATGCCACTGAGGTGTTGCATCCATAGACATAGAACTATTAAACGCCTGACTAGCAGCACTGTATGTCAACGTTGCCGCCATATTGCGGGTGGCACTGCTGTGGAGTGAAGTAATGGATAAAGATGCCTCACGCATGTACTGCTTGGGATTGTACAAACCACTGTACGCTCTAAACCAGATCCTGGGGGATTACATTTCATAGGTAAGGCTGAACAATTGTTTTGGTTATATTTGCCCATTAGAAAATCCCATTTTATAATCTTAGCACTCAAGGTCTACTTACAATAAAATTAAACAACATTAGTAAAATTAAAACAAGAGAATGATAAATCAAAAAGCAATAATTAGCAAACAAACAAAGATAACTGGCAGTAACAGTGCAAAATTCACAATTAGTATGCAAGTTTGAAGAGATAAGTTTTGAGGGCAGTTTTAAAATTTGTTATTGAATCGAGTGAACGTATACGAGAGGGAAGAGAATTCCCGAGTTGAGGAGCACTATGAGAGACGCTCAAGCTCCAAGAGCACCGAGTCTGACGTGTGGTACAGAAAGTAGAGCTGCAGGTGAGTATCTGAGTGAGCGAGAGGAGTGCAATTCTGTAGGAGATCAGTGAGGTTATGGAGAGCTTTAAATGTTCAGAGCAGTATTTTTTATTGCATTCTGTAGTTAACAGGGAGCCAGTGAAGTTGACAGAGAGTAGGTGTAATATGTTCAGTGGATTTAGAACAGCAGGTTATTATCCTGGCAGCAGAATTTGGAAGAAGTTGTAAGTGATGGATAAGTTTTTGTGGGATGCCAGATAGAATAGCATTACAGTAATCCATACATGAGGTGACTCGGGCATTAACCAATACTTCAGTACTGTGTTGCAGAAAAACAGGATGATGTCTAGTAATGTTTCGGAGACGGAAGAAGGCAGTCCAAAAAATGTTACTGATATGGGAGGAATTACTTAATAATAATATTATTTAATAACTGCCATTATTAGTGTATAAATGGATATAAATAATTGCATGCAAACGATTTGCCAAAATCTGTTGTATGTAAACGATACTGTTTTAAATGTTATTTTTCATCAGAAAACCTGGTTTCCATGTCTACCTGTATTAGTTTAAATGGCACTTTTGCCACTCGCAATAGGGCAGACACACTGACGTATCGTGTCAACTGGGCAACACAGTGAATGCGGCGTCTATCTATATATGTCTATGTGTTGCGCGGGGACTCTTTTTCACTGCTACACCACTAAACAAGCATACAACGGAGTACAGTACATGCTTTAGTAGAGGTTTTGTGCAGTGAAAATGGACAGAGAGCATTCCGAAACTGAAGCTGTAGCAGACAATAAAGTTGAACATGATGACACAGAAGAACTTTTGCTGGAAAAATCACGTCTGTTGTCTGGAGATACTTTGGATTTAAAAGGTCGGATGTGGACCATTATGTTCAAATATGTGAATACTGTTTCTATAGTACTGGATAATACTGCAAGCCAAGTTGTATTTTTTTCAATACTGTATAATGTACCTGGGTACTGTGTAATAGTGTGATGACATGTTGACTTTAATCTCGACGCTTATGACGAGAATAAAGTCGATATTTCTACTTTATTCTCGCCGTTTGTTGAGATTAAAGTCGACATGTTGACTTTATTCTTGTAATTTGTTATTAAAGTAGAACATCGTAAAACTAAACTTCATCTTATAATGGACATTTAATTTACTAGATTTTCTCAAACCCCATCATAAGTTATGTAGCATATTAAATACTTTGTGTTGTGTTCCTGGAGCTGTGTTAATCGCTACTGCTTCTTAAACTGACTTCCTCTTGCACTAAAAGGAGGCGCAGGCATCACACAGAATACATTAATTTCATGATATTCCTGCTGCCTGAACATTTAGAATGCTAAGATAAATACTTGATATAATTTTCATGATGAAATGCATTAAAGCATGTATTAATCATACACGGGTGTTCTCTGCTTTGAATTTGCATGTTTTTCTGGTGGGTTTACTCAGCGTGCTTCAGTTTCCTTTCAAAGTCATGTAGGATGGCGGGTTTTGCTAGTGTATCTATTGCTCGTATTCACCCTGCAAAGTGCTGGCGCCATGTTCAGGATCTCCTCCTCCCTTGCACACAATGCTTGATGGGATGGGCGCAACCCTGAATGGATGGCATAATTAAAAATGTATAACGAAGATTATTTTTTTTTTTTTAAACTTCTGAACACTCCGTGTTCAAAGTTTATAAGTAGTTTTAATTTCACGAGGATGTTTATCGTGTGGTGGTTGGTTATGTGGAGAAAGAAAAAGGAAGGATAGGAACTGGGGGTTTAATACGTCAGAAAGAGATAGCACATGTACAATAAAGAAAGCCCGCTCAGAAGAACATCCATTGAATTTTTTGTTTGTGATTTCGACCACCAGATCACAAACCCAACATTTACACAACATTTAAGTTAAACCTGTGCGATACCCATTCATACATCCAAGTTATTGGAACCTTGTCACATCTGCCATAAAGTTCTCTACACTGAACGTACACCTGGGGACCTCTTACTGCAAGGGAGCAGCACAACTGCCTCACTACCGTTAATGTTTAATACCTGTTTTAATGCATTTCATCATGAAACATTATCTTAGCATTCTACATTTTCAGAGAGCAGGAATATCATGAATTGAATGTATTCTGTGTGGCGATCCTGCAAGAGGAAGTCAGTTTAAGAAGAGTGTAGCGATTAACAACTGGCTAGGGTTGGGGAACACTTAAAGTATTTAATTTGTTACATAACTTATGATGGGGTTTGAGAAAATCTAGTGTATTAAACATTTACTTTAGTTTGAAGTTTAGTTTACGACATTCTACTTTAACGACAAAATAAACTATGAGAATAAAGTGGAAATGTCGACTTTAATCTCGACATATAGATTTTTTTTTCCTTCACTGTGTCTGTATTTTTTTTCTTCACTGTGGCCCTAATACGATTCCATAGGGCTATACCACAAATAGCATTATAAATGCAAGTTGCAGTTTTATTATTTATGTATATAGCTTAGCTTGAAGCAAGGTCCATATTCATGCAGTTTGCCTTAATGATGATTCAGTTGGTAAAGATGTCATCACCAAGTTGCACTTGTTTTATTTTATTGTATTTTTATTTGGTGAATACTGTGTAATGCACCTGGGCTTGAAGTTTTGGAAGTAATAGTATAATTACTAGAAGTTGCACTATTATTTATTTCATTGTTATTATTTATTAGTTTAAACATTATGCAGTTTAATGATGGCAAAGCTGTTTAAAAAGTCACTTTAATATGTCAGTGGACAGAGGTTGTTAACATTAACAAAGTGTAGTTGGTTTACAAAAAATATTTACTATTTATTCCTTTTCTAAGACATTGTTCAGTGCAATACAATTTTTGACAAGCACCTCTGGATATTTTACTATGTCTAAATGCCTCTTTGGATGGTTGAAAATATGTTGTCAAAATTTTAGTTTAAGTTGTTTGCAAATATTGTTCAATAAAAAGGCTATATTTTGACTGCAACTGTCATGCAATGTGATTCCTTCTCTTCATTAATGCCTCCCCCTTGAAAACTATCACTTTATGGGGCCATGCAAACCTGTATTAATACTTGTGTGCACATTAAAATGTTTCCTTGTACAATTCTCATGACAGCGGAATAGGTTATTCTAAGCCAGTAATTACAGTGGAAATGTGGTTAACATTCACTCATGCATGGGGAAAAAATACCGTCCAATACTGTGAAACCGGTATAATTTTGAAAAATACCGTGATATAGAATTTTTTGTCACCCAGCACTAGTGCTAACTATACATGATCTTTTTGCTTTTCATTTACTTCTTTACATCGTTTAGGCTTATATGACAAGGTTTTTGATTCCACATTCAATCAATCCGTTTTTCTGAACCCAGTATAATGTTTTTGGGGTTAGGTGGGGGGGTTATATGCAGCTCAAAAAGCAGTAGTGGCAAAGAAGCAAATCAAAAGAATACAGCCCACTGTAGTGCACACACAAGTGTATGCCTTGTCACTGATATTGTTTGTCAACTCTAAATTTGATCAAGCTAAATATGTCTAACATATGGGGGAGGTAAACAATGTCATGAATGGACACTACAAAAATGCAGTGGAGAACTTAAAAAAAAAAAACATACAAGGCAGTCAAGCTGAGAAAATAATCTGTACACGATATGTTATTATATCACCCTGCTTCAAAATTCACTTCAAATATCCCTCACTCTTATTGACTGTGAAAAATGACTCTGAAACTAGCTATACCACCTGAGCCAACATCACAAATATGAAATGGAATTAAAAAACTACAATAAAGTAATTGCACCCACCCAAATGCAGCTTCATGGACAACATGGAAAAGCTTGTTGTGCTTCAGATAAGCAATTACTGCTGCATCAAGAGCGAACCTGAACTATGAAAGTTAATAAACCTAAAATTCTTGTTCACTAACTTTAACAACAGAGTCTTGGCTCTAAAAGCTAATGAAGGGACAGGTAGAGGGTAACAGATTTACATTCAAAGGTTCTAGAGAACAAATAGCATCCCCAATATGGAATGTGGTAGGAAGGCAATGAAAACCTAAAATTCAGCTTCAACATAGTGCTTGATCAGTTCCACTAGTTTAGCGTGAAGATGCATGGAATAAAACAAATACAAATTGTTAACAAATTAAATAATCCTGAATCCTTTATCCTGTAATCAAAATGATATAAAACAACACTCAACTCTGCTTATGCAAATGGCAACTTGATACAGGCATTACGATGCAGCACATGTAACTGGAGAGACTATAAGCAAAAGTTGGTTATTATATGCTTTTGAGTATTTAGAAAGTTTATTATATTAATAGTTAATATTTATCATCTTTGAATTTACTTAATCCTCAGTTAGCAAGGTTGCAGCTGCCAGTTCTAAAATTAAAACAATATTTAAGGAGTAAACGATTTCATATATTTCAGTTAACTACTTTCACAATTAGAAATATTCAAATAAAAGTACATGAACAGACATGTTAATTAGGTTCTCCATTTAGAGACAGTTAATCATTCATTTTAGGTCACCTGTAACCATATTAAGATTACAAATTTATCCTAATTAAAACATGGACTAATCAAATTCAGTGAAATAAATTGCACACATTCATATGGAAAAAATATTTAGTCCTCCTTTAGCCTCAATATGAAGACTGTTTAAAATGTGTGTGTTGGATTGATAAGTGTATTCATCGCTGCTAATTAAAACTTTACATGACTTGATAAAAACTAAAAAAAAAAGTTGACTGCACTGAGCTCACATAAGGAAATACACTTAAAAGGAAAACAAAGGAAACACAATTCAAATGTAAAATTCATAATATATGAAATGAGTATAGACAAGAGAACTGTTTCAAAATTAAGAACAGGGAAAATGAAATTTCTTTTGCAGGTGCATATTAGAGTTTAAATATTGCCTAAAAACAGATTTGCTGGATAAAATATAACCCAACTAAGCACCTTGTGGCTTTCACAAGCTATATGAAAAATCAAAATATATCAAGTACGTGACTAATAGCCAGAGAAGAATATAACAAGCTATTATTTAATCAGCTACATTAAGCTTTTAGTTGTACAAAAATTATTTATTTAAATTCTTTAGGATTTCAGCACAGATCAAAGTTTAAATCACCATTTGTTTCCTGCCATTATGCTCAATTTAATATCATCCAACGCCAGAGCCCAAAGAACCAAGACATTTCACAAAGCAAGATGAATACATACAAACAAAGGTTAAATGAAGCATAAATTCCAGTAAAATCTGCCTAGTCTGAGTCAACATATAGTTTAACTAAACAAACTAATCAACTGGGCTGGTTATCACATTTCAAAATCAAGCGAGCTACCAATGAATTGTGGAATATTAAGAGGTAAAATACAAATTTGGTGTTCTAACTTAGTGAGAGTTCCAATCTGCAACTTCCAAGATTCAAAGCACTTTGGCAAAAAGTAAATACAGGTTGTGTGATATGAAAGAGTAACTTTTTGCTGGATATTTTTTCTCAGCTTCTAATTAATAAACATTTTTTATGTTAATACTTTAGATGGGTTAGTTCATGCTTACGGTTAAAAAAAAAAAACAAAAAAAAAATTTTAAATGAAAACCTCAAGACAAAAAGTGACACCTCTAATTAATTTCCAGAAAATTGTTCAAAAGCACAGTATTCTAATAATTTTTACTGTTTAAGGCATATGTAAGACCCTTACAGAAGTAAACGTTTTCCAATCCCATTAATACAGTCTGTATGACTTAAACAGACAACTAATTAAAGAAAAAAGTACACATTTTCTGA
>NC_053160.1:71311474-71316474 GCF_016835505.1 Polypterus senegalus | reverse complement strand
CTGAAGGGTGCCCGCCGATAAGTGACAGTGAACTTATACGGCTGTAAGTCCAGGAACCACCTGGTGACCCGCGGATTCGACTCTTTGTGTAGGGACATCCACTGAAGTGCAGCGTGATCAGTCACCAGAGCGAATTCGCGACCCAGCAGGTAGTAACGGAGGTGGGTCACTGCCCACGTAATGGCCAAGGCCTCCCTCTCCACTGCCGCGCACGGGCCCCCGGTCCATCAGTTTCCGGCTAAGGTACATCACAGGGTGCTCGACACCATCGACGCTTTGGCTCAGCACGGCACCCAGGCCTGTGTCCGAAGCGTCGGTCTGGAGAATAAACGGGAGCCCAAAATCGGCGTCCGTAACACAGGTGCCGGCGTTAGGGCCTTCTTTAGGTCACTGAACGCGTGTTCTGCTTTGTCGGTCCACACCACGTATAGGGGAGCCTTTTTGTCAGGTCAGTCAAGGGTGCTGCTCTTCGAGAAACGGGAACAAACCGGCGGTAGTAACCCGCAAGCCCCAAGAAAGCCTGCACCTGTTTCTTGGTATTCGGACGGGCCATTCTAAGATGTCTTTAACTTTGGAGCTCTGTGGCGCACCTGTCCTTGTCCCACGAGGTAGCCTAAATATTTGGCCTCCTTTAATCCAAAAACACTTCCGGGGTTTATGCGGAGGCGGCTTTAGCCAGTGTTAGGAGGACAGCTGCGACCTGCAGTAGATGCTCCTCCCAGGTGCGGAATAGATGACAACGCCATCCAGGTAGGCGGCACTATAGGACTGGTGGGGCTTCAGCACTCTATCTACCAGGCGTTGGAAGGTCGCGGGGCCCGTGCAGCCCAAATGGGAGGACCTTGTACTGCCAGTGCCCGCTAGGGGTGCTAAAGGCCGTTTTTCCTTTGCGGATGCCGTTAAAGGAATTTGCCAATACCCTTTTGTCATGTCAAGGGTAGTCAGATATCGAGCCGCACTCCAGCCGCTCAAGGAGGTCGTCAATGCGGGGCATGGGGTAGGCATCGAACTTGGAGATCTGATTCAGGCGCCTAAAGTCATTACAGAACCTCCAGGAGCCGTCTGGCTTGGAGACGAGGACAATAGGGCTGGACCAGGGACTATGGCTCTCTTCAATTATGTCCATGTCCAACATACGTTTCACCTCCAGTTCGACCTCTGCGCGCTTTGCCTCCGGAGTCGGTAGGGCCTCCCGGACGATTACCGGGCTCCGTGACTATATCGCGGCAATCAATCAGCGGTCCGGCCGGGTGACTCGCTCACTACCTCGGGATGGCTCGGAGTGTTTGGGCTAACTCCTGCCGCTGCTTGGGGTCAGCTCTTCGCCGAGGTTAAGGGCAGTTGTGCTTGCTAAAAGGGAGAGTGACCTATGGGAGCTGGGAGCTCCTCTCTATCTCTCAGGGCTTTAACAGGTTGACATGATAGATCCTCTCACTCGGTCGACGATTGGGCTGTTTCACCAAATAGTCGGCGAGTCCTTTTCTCTCCTTAACCTCGTAAGGCCCTTGCCAGTGAGCGAGCAGCTTCGAGTGGGAGGTCGGGGCGAGCACCATAACTCGGTCCCCGGCGGAACTCCCTGAGGACGGAGTTGCGGTTGTAACACCGGCCTGCGCTGCTTGCGCGCAGTCACGTGCTCTTTTAGGAGGGGCCTGATCTTTGTGAGTCGGTCGCGCAGTTGCGCACGCACTCAAAATGTTAGAGGAGGGAAGAGCCTCGGCCTCCCAGCCTTCTTTTAGGATGTCGAGGATTCCCCGGGGTTGTCGCCCGTATAGTAATTCAAAAGGGGAGAAGCCTGTAGAGGCCTGGGGTACCTCCCGGTAGGCAAAAAGCACGAGCGGGAGGAGCTGGTCCCAGTTCCTGCCGTCGCGCTGACTACCTTGCGGAGCATCTGCTTAAGCGTCTGATTAAACGCTCGACCAACCCGTCAGTTTGCGGGTGATAGACTGGCGCTTTCAGGTGCTTTATCTGCAGTAATTTGGCTACCTCCTTGAGCGTATCCGAAGTGAAGGCGTACCCTGGTCCGTGAGGACCTCCTTGGGTATGCCCACGTGAAAACAAATTAACCAGTTCCGTGCGATGCTTTTAGTATTAGCGGGCGCAGGGGAACCGCCTCTGGGTACCGGGTGGCATAGTCCACCATGACTAGGATATACTTGTGGCCACGGGTTGAGGGCTCCAGGGTCCCACCAAATCGACCCCTATCCTTTCAAAGGGAATGTCCACGAGGGGAATAGGGACTAGAGGAGCACGGTCCCTCCTAGGAATCTGGCGGGTCTGGCACTCCGGACAGGATTGACAGAACCGCCGGACCTCCTCATTGATCCCAGGCCAGTAAAAGCGGAGCTTAATCCTCTCCAGTGTTTTTTCGGCCCGAGGTGGGCGCCTAGGAGGTGAGCATGTGCCAACTCGCATATCTCCCGCCGGAAGGTACGCGGAATTAGCAACAACTTCCGCACCTCGCCCTCATGGGTAGCCACTTCGGTACAACAGATCATTCTCAAGGACAAAGAAGGGTTCCCGCGGTGTGGATCCGTCCGCTGTTGAGCTGTTAGGCAGAACGACGCATTCCGGCAAAGCGCAGGGAGTCATCATTCCACTGCTCCCTCTTAAAGGAGGCGGCGTGGACCGAAATTGATGGTCCAGGCGCCGAGAGGGTCTTGGGGCCTGGGCCGGGAAGAGTTCCTGGCTAGTCCCTTCTCCGGCGGAATCTTCGGGTCAAGGTCCGTAGCCACGGAAGGTCCCCGAGACACCAGCGCCCATAGGGCCTGCCCTTGTGCACGGCGTGGAGGCCGCGGGAGGGTGCCTTTTCCCCTCATAACAAGATCCAACGAGGCCCGGGAGGCGCGAATGGCTTACCGCTGATTCTTTTAGACCAGTCTTGTCCCAAAATCACTGGGAAGGGGGGTTCAGGTAACACAGCGACCGTCATTTGGGTTGGTTCCCCCTTCCAGGTGACATAGCAGTGGCGGAGCGATATGACCTAGTCCCCCATGCACACAGGTGACCAACAAATGCTGTTTTAACCACTGTTGCGGTAAGACAAAACGGCGAGCAACAATGGTAATGTTGCTGCGGAATCAAACAAAGCCACCACGGCGTGCCCATTTAGCAACACCACTCCCGTGTTGGACTCGCCAAGGGATGCGGCGGGTACAATACCTCTCCCGGCGTCCAGCTGCAGTCCATAGGCTCCGGGCGTGTGATGGGGGCAGTTTGGCAGCAGGTGACGGTCTCGCCACACTTGAAACAGCGCGGCGGTCCCGCCTCTCTCTGGCTCTGGCTGGCGCTTCTGCAGCGTCGAGGGGCTCGGGGTGGCCGCCCGTCCCTGCGGTTCCCCGAGCAGGCTTTTCTGACCCCCAAGTCGGAGGACCGCCAACTGGCGCTCCAGGGCGTCGAGGAGGCCCGACATGTTTTGATAGGCGTGTCCCGGACCTGCTGGGCGAGGGAACTGGGCATGCATTGACCAGGCCTTCACAGGCCACCCGCTCGACCACTTTCCGCCCGTCGGGTCCCTCTGGCCGTAGCCAGCGCCCATCTTGCCCCAGAACTTCGAGCGCCTGGGCGCGGCGGCTTTTCAGGGTCAAAGACCCAGTTCCGCCATTCGCCGCCTGCTGGCCGGGCTAATGCCGTAGCGGGCCAGTATTTCGGGCTTGAGGAGGTCGTAATTAGCGCCTCCTCCTCAGGGAGGTCATAATAGGCCCGCAGCGCTCCCTTCAGGTATGGCGCCAGGATGGGCGCCCACTCGGACCGCTGCCACTCGTTCGGGTGGCGTCCTCTCAAACATGCCCAGGTAGCGTCGGCGTCCTCCGAAGGGCCCATCGGACTAAAGGAGAGGCGGCTGCCTGGCGGGTCTGGTCTCGCCCGTTGGGCTTCCACTAACCTGGCCTTCGTGGCCTCCAGCTCCCGGTGGTGGCGGCTTGCGCAGCTGCAGCGCCTGGAGCTGGTCATTCATGCCTGCAGCACCGTGTTGAGGTCCTGTCCCTCCGTCATTCGGGATCTCTGTATCCTGCCGACTCGCCACTTGTAAAGGACCGAGGAGACAGCAAGGGTTGGGGTTTCCGGCCCGTATATTGTAAACTTTGTACAAAAAAAAAGGTCAAAACATAAACAAACAGTTCATAGCACGACGACTCCTGGCGTCGCGCCATTTTATTGGGGAGGAGCCGAAGTGGAGGAATGCTGGGAAGGACCGCAAGGGAGGATGGGAAGGATGACGTCAGGGCAAGATGGCGGAGGAAGGGCGGAAGTACCGCACTGCGTCAATCCAGCCTATGGTGCAGGAAGGTCTTTCTTTCTATGAGGAAGCAGAGGGAGAAAGTTAATACCCCGCCATTCCCTGGCGGAATGGTTTCCCAGGTGCTATCGAATCAATCCGCGGCCTCCTACTCGCGCGTGCGTGACAACATATACATATATATATATATATACATATACATATACATATATACATATACATACATATACATATACACATATATACATACATATACACATATATATATACATATACACATATATATATACATATATATATATATATATATATACATACATACATACATACATACATACACACACACACATTTATATATATATATACACATATACAGTGGAACCTCGGTTCACGAACGTCGTGGTTCACAACCAAAAGCTTCACGAAACTTTTGCCTCGGTTTACAACAGCGCTTTTCGGTATCTGAACAAGCCAGTTTCCCTTGCCTGCCTGTCTTCGCTCTGCTGAACTGAGAGAGAGAGAGAGAGAGAGAGAGAGAGAGAGAGAGAGCGCAAGAGCGAGCGAGCACGTGCTTGCTGGGGAGGGGGAGGAGGAGGAGGAGGAGATTGCTGCACTGTTTGCCTGCCTATCTGCAGCCAGTAAGTTCAAGCCAACCATCCCCCAATTCCACGTGTCTGCTGGGGAGGGGGAGGAGATTGCTGCAGTGTTTGCCTGCCTATCTGCAGGCTGTATGTGCTGAGAGAGAAAGAGAGAGAGAGAAAGCGAG